>NC_046164.1:43177209-43243528 GCF_011064425.1 Rattus rattus | reverse complement strand
TTGCTCTATCTTGAATAACAAGCTTATTACATGCGAATCCTAATGCGAACCTACTGAATTCACCATGATACTTAGATTCCGTTCGTTAAAATGTTGCTATATATTGAAAAGCACACTCATACAAGCATGTCCCATTGGGAACTCACTGAATTCGCCTAGAAATTTTGATTCCATTCGTGAAAATTTTTCTATATCCCGAACAGTCCACTTATTACTATTGCGGCCTATTGGGAACTAACTGAATTCACCAAGTTACTGAGATTCGGCTCACGAAATTTTGATAAATCTTTAAAAGTAAACATATTAGAAGAGCCTGCGAATGGGAACTAACTGAATTCACAAAGAAACAGTGTTTCAGGTCATTAAAACGTTGCTCTATCTTGAATAACAAGCTTATTACATGCGAATCCTAATGGGAACCTACTGAATTCACCATGATACTTAGATTCCGTTCGTTAAAATGTTGCTATATATTGAAAAGCACACTCATACAAGCATGTCCCATTGGGAACTCACTGAATTCGCCTAGAAATTTTGATTCCATTCGTGAAAATTTTCTATATCAAAATGAAATCAAAATTCTAGGCAGATCGGTAAGGTTTATTATTGTTGTTAGTAACCTTTTTGTATGTCAGACTAGTACATTTTGGCCTGCTGAATAAAACTTCTCCATCATCTCTTTCAAGTTTCATGGCACATGCACATTGTTGAATAAATCAAAATCTGGTTTTCAGTTTCCAAAACTTTTTCTTCAATACTCTATGCTCTCACAAAAGAGCATACATGGAAGCTGTCACCTCCCTATAATCCTCTTAATGACATCAGAATAGAATATAAGTAACTTGGATATGTACAGGTGTGCATATTTATACTGATATTTATAAACTCCCACTCATAAAAAGAAGTTTAAAAGAACTGAAACCAAAACCAGACATGTAGGCTTGCGGGAATCGAACACAGAGTATGAAGGCTTCTGTTGTCAGGATTCCAACCATTACTGACTATTCTTTCACCCTCCATAACTATAAGCCTCTTACTGAATTCTTTAAGTTACTAAAGAATTTAATCTGTGAGTTAAGTTGCTTCACTTTGCAACTTTCAACAAGCTGACATAGAGGCATCTATTATACTCTCCAGCATGATACCCCTTGCCACCTCCCATTTTCCCCATATAGGCCTTTTCTCTGTGCAAGATTGAACCTTGTTCCATTTTGACTTTTCTGTTTATGCTAATTATGTTTATATATTGGCAATCACAAAACTATTTTACTTATTGTAATATATGTGTGTAAATAGATGGTAGATAGATGATAGATAGATAAATGATAGATAAATAGATAATAGTTATCCAACTATTTTATATATCCCAGAATCAATTCCTCCTAATTGTTAGTCATTTATGGCAAAGAAATGAAGACAGAGAGGAACTGTATTGCATTTTAAGTGACATGGCTCAGGGCCATTCTTGGCACATAATGAATACTCAGTAGAAATCACACAGTTTTGAGAAAAATGGCTGTAATTTTTGTGTGTATAATGGGTTTTTACAGCACCAACATTTTATATAGAGGTGAGTGTTCACATTTCCATCTCTATATAATGAAAGCAGAAGCTTGGATCAAAAGAAATACCATTTCAGTCAATGTCATTGTGGCACAGTAACATCACAAATAGTTACCCTACACTGTGTCTCAGAGCAGCCATGAGGTATTGCAGACCATCTAATTTCTCAAAGTACTTTGGTCTGAATAAAAGAAAAGAAAACTCAGCATTTCAATGTCAGCCAGGATTTTTACCTATTGTAAAATGCTGTAGAGGATCTTATGATGGCACATTCACTGCCCAAGCCATTTTCACTAGAGAAACTAGAGAAACACATGTGTGAGAACAAAGGGGGAAGCCATGCAAAGGAATCGAGCTCATTGTGGACTGGCTTTAGTGACATCATTCTTGGTGACATCATACTTTCCTTGCATCCTCCTAGCCTAAATGATTGAATGTGAACACAGTAAACGCAACAGAAGTGAATCAAGCCCAGTATCTACTACAATAACTGCTAAAACCCAATAGGAAACTTTAAAAAGAATGTCAGGGAAGCTAAATCATTATTCCACACATATTTTAAATGATGAAATAGAAACAATAAAATAAAAATAGATCTTTGAGTCCTAGAGCAATAATCTATTTTAAATTATACTTTGGGTGGTAAACTAACTTCAAAGGCATCTGTGGCAATATTGATAGGATTTGATAAATATACAACTAATGAATGTCAAATTTGTCTTCTTCAGTTTCTACAGCACCACAGTATTGGGAGAGAAGAATATGTTTTGATTAGAATGTCATGCTGAGATTCTCTCCTCTTTTGAGTATACTTAGGCATTCATGCCATATACAATTATGACTTAATAACACTTTCTTATTACCAAAGAGTAACAAAGTCATAATGTTTTTAACATGTATCTTGAGACACTTAATCATGAAGGTATTTTTGCAGGTACTTATTATGATATCTTGTGGTAACAGTTCCTTCATTTCACTCTACCAAACACTCCTCACCCTTCATTCACCTTGCTACACATGCTTTTTGGTGCTTAGATTATTAATTTTGTTATTAAAATACATGCAAGTTAATGTGATGTTAGCGAAAGGCCAAAAATATGTACCTAAGTTGTATCTGTCAGGATATTGTTAGCATGGGTTTCTATAAAAATCAATTAAAACACCATAAGCCAGTTCTGCCAGTCACTGCTGTGGTTTGAAAGAGAATAGTCTTCATAAGCTTAGGTATTTGAACACTTGATCCCTACTGTTTGGCTATTTGGGGAGGATTAGGAGATATTGTCTAGTTAGAGGAAAAGTCATTAGAGACAGGCAGTTAGTTTTACATCTAGTGTGCTCTCTCTCCCTTCTGCTTGTGGAAAAATATTTGACCTCTCTGGTGCTGCTCTAGTTGTACACCCTCAACTCTCTCTCTCTCTCTGCCCTCATATAAACTGTAACTCTCTGAAATTGAAAGCCTAAATAAACATTTACTTTATAAGTTAAATTGTGCATAGTGCTTTATCACAGCAATAGAAAAGCAACTAATACAGTTTACTTTATTATTAGTTTACTTTATTTATTAGTTTAGTTTCTGTAGAATATTTTAATACTATTTATCACTTGCATTTGAGTGAATTTATTGCAGCATAATTATAAACTATCTTATTTTATAACACATGGCCCACATTGAATTCTTAGTGGTTTTACATTGTAGACAAGTTAGAATATTAACCAAAAAAGTAATCTATTATAAAACTGATGCTAGTATAAATTCTACTGTATTTATAGTCTCATTGTCAATTAAATAAGAGCTTATATGAGTATTGTTTTATTATTTTATTTCAAAGATAAAACAATAGTTTGACTAATTGCCATGTCTATTTCACAAATGTAAATTCACCAAGAAAACATGATTATAATACTGCAAAACCTCGGTCTCTTTAAAACTCCAATTTAGGAGATAATAATGTTCCCTGACCATAATATTAGTCAATAATTTTGATTAGTAACCATGTACTAGAAGTTAGTCTAAGAAGTTAAATCCTGTAATCTATGCAGCAAAATTTTGTGTGTATCTCATGCCCTAGTTATACATATTTTACGAATGAAGAGAACACATATAAAGAAAGAAAAACATTTTTGCCCAAAATATACATTTGAAACGGTAAACATACCATTCAAGCTAGTATCAAGCTAGAAAATCAGATCCCATACTGTTTGCATATAAAATGAATATGACTCTTCAGACACACCAGAAGAGGGCATCGGATCCCATTACAAATAGTAGTGAGTCACCAGGTGGTTGCTCAATTGTTGAACTCAAGCCCTTTGGAAGAGCAGTCAGTGATCTAAACCGTACATCCTACACTGCATCCACCATTCATATATGCCAGCCTCGTTTCCCTGGACTTTAGGGCAGTATTAGATGGAACAAAGGAGCCCAACTCCTAGCAAGTACTCATCACTTATGACCTTAAGTGAAGAATTCCCTCTTTTCCTCTTTCCTCACTTAGCAAGCAGGAATAATAATACCTGTTTTCCTGTGACATTGAAAGGAGTCATTGAATTATATCGTGTACCTTTAAAGCATTGCACAGTGTACAATGGCATGTTCAAAATATTAGCAGCAATTATTGTGTTTTTAATTACTACTTCTTGCCTATTTAAAAGAAAGTTCGCTTATATAAACAAAAAGAAACTCTAAAAATAAGTGCAATTAAAACAAAACAGCACTGCTAAATTCCGTTGCTAGCCAAGATTTCTGAACCTGAGAGCAATTGGCAGCTAAGAACGGAGTTTTGCAAGTGTTGGAGACATTAACACCAGCCACAAGATCAGAAAAAAAAAAAAAAAAAAAAAAAAAGAGAACAACTGACTCCTATGTAGATTTGCTTTTTAATTAAAGATAATTTATATATTAACTTGAGAAGTAACTGAAAACACTATCAGTAATTCCAAAGGTTGAGGTCAAGCATGGGTAAAATAAACATTCTTTTTATTTCCGGGAATGACACTGTTCAGTGTAAAGAAGTATGGACAGCAATTGTGTCTTTTAAGCTCAAAAGAAAAATTCAATGGCATGAGAGTCATCAAGATAACTCTATCTTCTCTTCTAAATCAAAGAAGGTCCAATCTAGCCTGTTTAAGAGATGGCTATAGTGTCTGCTCAGTAGATGTATGAACTGAGTCACTACCTGAATAGAACCAAAAAAAAAAAAAAAAAAAAAAGTCACCAGCATGTTCATGACTGACTAAGCCTTAAAAACCAATATGAATATGGAAGGTTGTTTCTGTGTAGGAGCTGAGAATCTTCAGGTGAAGAGATTAACTCTTATCTATGACTCTATTCCAAAGCTGACTTTCATCAAAAGCATTCATCCAAGCATCCCAGAGGGCTCTAGATTTGTCAAACACCCCACTGGGATAAAAGAGACAACTTGCCATTTTGGTAGAAGTGACAGGCTTATAGAGGCATAGGCAGAGATGATAAAGAAAAAGAACGTTCTCTTAGCTGCCTTGGCTCCGGTAACATTGTACTACTGAGGTACAACATCTAATTGAACTCTTCTTGAGTTCCAACTGGGAAACAGAAACGATACATCTACTTCCACAGTGGGCTTGAGGACAGATTAAAACTTTATGCATATGTTATAGCTGTTAGTTTTATAAAATTCCTAACAGTGGGAGTGGGTTTGTTCCTGAGGCTCTTTCCTGCTCTTGAGACTATTTCTCTTATTGGGTTGCCTAACACAGCCTCAATATGACGACCTTTACCTTGTCTTATTATATCTTGTTTTATCTTGTTGGGTTGTTATCTCTTGGATGTCTGTTCTTTGTTGTTGTTGTTGTTGTTTTTGCTTTTTTTGTTTGTTTGTTTTTTGGTTTTTGGGTTTTTTTTTCCATCTCTATTAACTTAGGTATTTTTTTTTTTTAAAAAAAGAAAAACTTGATTGAGTTTAATTGAAAATAAAACTTAACATCTCACTTTGCTTATCTAGGTTCTTTTGTGTGGCATAATTTTGTTCAATGGCTCTTTTTTAATTGGATATTTTTAATTTACATTTCTTTTTTTTTTTAACTTGAGTATTTCTTATGTACATTTGGCAAACATCCCTTCCCTCCCCCCTTCCTTATGGGTGTTCCTCCCCCACCCTCCCCCATTGCCGCCTCCCCCAGTCTAGTTCACTGGGGGTTCAGGAGTCTTAGGGACCCAGGCTTCTCCTTCCACTGGTGCTCTTACTAGATATTCATTGCTACCTATGAGGTCAGGAGTCCAGGGTCCAGTCCATGTATAGTCTTTAGGTAGTGGCTTAGTCCCTGAAGCTCTGGTTGCTTGGCATTGTTGTACATGGAGTCTCAAGCCCCTTCAAGCTCTTCCAGTTCATTCTCTGATTCCTTCAACGGGGGTCCGTTCTCAGTTCAGTGGTTTGCTGCTGGCATTGCGCCTCTGTATTTGCTGTATTCTGGCTGTGTCTCTCAGGTTCGATCTACATCCCGCTCCTGTGGGTCTGCACTTTTTTGCTTCATCATCTTGTCTAATTGGGTGGCTCTATATGTATGGGCCACATGGGGCAGGCTCTGAATGGGTGTTCCTTCAGTCTCTACTTAATCTTTGCCTCTCTCCCTACCAAAGGGTATTCTTGTTCCCCTTTTAAAGAAGGAAGCCTTCATTTTGATCATCCGTCTTTGAGTTTCATTTGTTCTGAAATACTAGGTAATTTCAAGCATTGGGCTATAACCACTTATCAGTGAGTGCATACCATGTATGTCTTTCTGTGATTGGGTTAGCTCACTCAGAATGATATTTTCAGTTCAACCATTTTGCCTACAATTTCATAAAAGTCGTTGTTTTTGATAGCTGAGTAATATTCCATTGTGTAGATGTACCACATTTCTGTATCCATTCCTCTGTTGAAGGGCATCTGGGTTCTTTCAGCTTCTGCTATTATAAATAAGGCTGCGATGAACATAGTGGAGACGTGTCTTTTTTTATATGTTGGGGCATCTTTTGGGTATATGCCCAAGAGGTATAAGCTGGATCCTCAGGCAGTTCAATGTCCAATTTTCTAGAGAAACCTCAGACTGATTTTTCCAGAATGGTTGTACCAGGTATTTTTTATTTACATTTCAATTTTATTCTCTTTTTGAGTCTCCAGGCCAACATCCCCCCTAACCCTCCCCTCCACTTCTATATGGGTGTTCCCCCTCCCTATCCTCCCCCCATTACCGCCTTCCCCCCAACAATCCCATTCACTGGGGGCTCAGTCTTGGCAGGACCAAGGGCTTCCCCTTCCACTGGTGCTCTAACTAGGCTATTCATTGTACCTAGGCAGTTGGAGCCCAGGGTCAGTCCGTGTATAGTCCCTGGAAGCTCTGGTTGGTTGGCATTGTTGTTCATGTGGGGTCACAAGTCCCTTGAAGCTCTTTCAGTCCTTTCTCTGATTCCTTCAACAGGGGTTCCATTCCCAGTTCAGGTGTTTGCTACTGGCATTCACCTATGCATTTGCCATATTCTGGGTGTGTCTCTCAGGAGAGATCTACATCCAGTTCCTGTCGGGCCTGCACTTCTTTGCTTCATCCATCTTATCTAATTGGGTGGCTGTATATATATAGGCCACATGTGGGGCAGGCTCTGAATGGGTGTTCCTTCTGCCTCTGTTCTAAACTTTGCCTTATTCCCTGCCAAGGGTTTTCTTGTTCCCCTTTTAAAGAAGGAGTGAAGCATTCACATTTTGGTCATCCTTCTTGAGTTTCATGTGTTCTGTGCATCTAGGGTAATTCGAACATTTGGGCTAATAGCCACTTATCAATGAGTGCATACCATGTGTGTTTTTCTGTGATTGGGTTACCTCACTCAGGATGATATTTTCCAGTTTCATCCATTTGCCTATGAATTTCATAAAGTCATTGTTTTTGATAGCTGAGTAGTATTCCATTGTGTAGATGTACCACATTTTCTGTATTCATTCCTCTGTGGAAGGGCATCAGGGTTCTTTCCAGCTTCTGGCTATTATAAATAAGGCTGCTATGAACATAGTGTTATATGTTGGGGCATCTTTTGGGTATATGCCCAAGAGAGGTATAGCGGGGTCTTCAGGTAGTTCAATGTCCAATTTTCTGTGGAACCTCCAGACTAATTTCCAGAATGGTTGTACCAGTCTGCAATCCCACCAACAATGGAGGAGTGTTCCTCTTTCTCCACATCCTCGCCAGCATCTGCTGTCACTGGAGTTTTTGATCTTAACCATTCTAACTGGTGTGAGGTGGAATCTCAGGGTGGTGTTGATTTGCATTTCCCTTATGACTAAAGATGTTCAACATTTCTTTAGGTGTTTCTCAGCCATTCAACATTCCTCAGCTGTGAATTCTTTGTTTACCTCTGAACCCTATTTTTTTATCTTTATTAACTTGAGTATTTTTTATTTACATTTCGATTGTTATTCCCTTTCCTGGTTTCAGGGCCAATATCCCCCTAACCCCTCCCGCTCCCCATCTATATGGGTGTTCCCCTCTCCATTCTTCCTCACATTACGGCCCTCCACCGAAACAATCATGTTCACTGGGGGTTCGTCTTGGCAGGACCAAGGGCTTCCTCTTCCACTGGTCCTTTTACTAGGCTATTCATTGCTACCTATGAGGTTGGAGCCCAGGGTCAGTCCATGTATAGTCTTTGTGAACCCCATTTTTTAATATGGTTATTTGTCTCCCTGAAGTCTAACTTTGTAAGTTCTTTGTATATTTTGGATATAAGGCCTCTATCAGTTGTAGGATTGGTAAAGATCTTTTCCCAATCTGTTGGTTGCCGTTTTGTCCTAACAACAGTGTCCTTTGCCTTACAGAAGCTTTGCAGTTTTATGAGATCCCATTTGTCGATTCCTGATCTTAGAGCATAAGGCATTGGTGTATTGTTCAGGGAATTTTCTCCAGTGCCCATCTGTTCGAGATTCTTCCCCATCTTTTCTTCTATTAGTTTGAGTGTATCTGGTTTGATGTGGAGATCCTTGAGGGACGTGGAAGGGAAATGGATTCAGGAGAAAGGCAAGATATGAGGGAGCTGGGAAGAGTGGAGGAGGGGAAACAGTACTCAGGTATATTGCATAAGGAAGAATCTATTTTCAATTAAAAAACTGAAAGAGTAAAATTGCTGAGTCCCTTCTGGAGGGGGTGGCATGGGCTGGATTCAAAAGAGAGTGGCAGAAGTCAGATGCTCTGATTAGATTCTACTAGGATCCTGTTTTTTATTAGTCAAAAAATAATGAAAAAGAAACAGTCACTGAACATAAAACATAGCTAGCTGCTACTCATTAGGGAGGCAGTAATATTATTGCAGCCAGTTTTTGTCATCGACTTTTAGAAATGTACTTAGAAGTATTTATTTGAAGATGAATGTATATGTTATTTTATTTGCTTTAAATGTTTCCCACATGAAGAAATAGTACCATCACATCAGGGCATAAAATTATGGGAGAAATGCCCATAAAATTTATTTTATGTACTTTATTTTCTGAGTTTTGTTGCACATGTATGTATATACCAGCACACACAGGATTTTTAAATAAAGTCATTAAAAGACACCAACATGAGCTAATATCCTGCTCTTGCTATGATATGGATACTCTGATAAGTCTATAATCAGCATAGAACTTCCTGACTGCCTAGGAGGAAATGTTGCACATTTACAATGAAAGGAAGTACTACCACATGGAGAGACCTCAAGGCCAGAAAGAAGCTACTAGTCAAGTAAGCTCTTTAGGGAACAAAACATCAACAGTGTCCAGAATGTTCTTGGTTTTCTTTTCTTTCTTTCTTTTTTTTTGTTCTCAAATCAAGGTAGACCTCAAAAGTAGATAGACTGAGCTATTAAGTTCACAAACGAAAGCAATGTGCTACTAATGTGGAAGTACATTGAATCCTTACTTCTGCTTAGCTTGATTTGTTCTTTTTAAGCCTAAGCTTTTCTGTTCAGTAGATTTTACTCTTGCTCCCTCATTACTTTACTGTGGTTTGAAATTGAAAAAAGGAATATTGTTATTTCGAGGAATTAATTTCATTATGGTTTTGACAATAAGAATAGTCTTAGCAAGAATGATTAAAGTCATTGGTTTTAGAGAAAGACAATGCTCTTAGTTATATAGAAGCTAGCCTGGGGTAGACAAGGGCACTGATCATAGCTCCTTAAGGGAAAAAAGTTCCAATGGGCTAATATTAAGAATAGAGATAAATTCGATTCTAAATAAAACCTCCTAAGTAAGTTAATAAAATACTGCAGTGATCATAAGACAATCCATTATGCTTGTCCTTGTCCAAAGCCCCTTTCTACATCTTCCTTTATCTCCCAGTGTACTTCTTTCTCTGACTCCACCTATACTCAGAAGTCTTGTTGACTCCAACCCTCTTTATCTTTGTTCTCTTCTTATTAGCATTGTCATCTTGTTCATGTCTTATTTAAGTAGCTGCTTGATTTACTGATAGTATTTCATATCATGAATTCATTTTCATTGTCTATTACAATGATACTACAAACAAAATTTTACCAATTGCTTGTTATTAATTATTGCTATAAAATTAAATTTCTGTAAAATCCTTATAAAATTAAGTTTAGTCACAAACTAGACACCAGGGATTTATTTGTTTACTATATACTGTATACTGTTTCTCTGGTTTGATAGTTATTTACACATGTTTTCTATGTCATAAAATCCATCACATCTTCCTGATTAGATACTCAGACGATCTAAATATGGAATCCAAATCCCTTCATAATTATTCCTCATTTTATTTCAATGTAAAGTTTCCAAGTCTTTCATTCAAGCTTTAAAAAGGGATTCATTATATGTTCTTGAAATACACCTGGTGCTTTCCCATCTTCAAGTTTCTTTTCATACCATGTCACTTTCTCTGTGCCTTTCCAGATTCAAACAACCTCAATCACCTTGTTCTCTGACATTCTGATATTTCCTTCGCATGTGTATGGCTGATCATTTTCTGAGGAGATGCAATGCCCATGACTATTCACCCCAGATAGGAAACACATGAAAGAACAAAGTATAGATGCCATCAATGTTCAACTTGGTAAACAGGAGCATTCTACTGGGATTACAGACAGAAATGTGAAGAACAAGTTACAAAAGCAGAATAGCTCAAAGATAACTGCATCACCAAACCCTACCACAGCTTGAGAGACAGTTCACAATACTGAGAACCTGGAATGCACTGCATAGCCTTCAGGCGGCTTGACAGGTTGAAGTGTCTTTTCCAGTTGCCTCAGCTGGTTCAAACTTCTTCCAATCAGAACAGTCAAAGTCAATAAAATGAATGGCAGTTCTTGCTGGCAAGAATGTAGGGTAAGTGGGATATTAAACCATTGCTGGTGGGAATGCAAGCTTCTACATCCACAATGGAAATTGGTGGTGCAGTTGCAATGAAGTTGGGAATAGAGCTAACCAGATTCAGCTAGACCCCTAGTCGGCGTATACCCAAAAGAAAACTCATCCTTTTACAGAGACAGTTATTCAACAATGCTCATTGCTACTCTATTCACAATAGTCAGATATTGGAAAGACGTTACTTGTCTATCAATTGATAAAGAAACTACATTTGTACAATGGTTATTACTCAACTTTTAAAACAAATAACAAACAAAAATGAAACATTGAAATTCACATGATGAAATTCAAATAGATGGAACTAGAAAAATGATCCTGAAGCAGGCAATACAGACTCAAAAAGACAAATATGATATGCATTTTCTTATATGTAGATATAGTTAAATCTTCAATAAGCAGACTACAATCTGTGTAACAATAAAGGCTAGGTATAAGTTTGAATGAATGGTTAGATGAGGGAAGACCTGAAATACTAGAATTAAATGGGAAGGGTAGGGAAAGGGGCATGTAGGAGGGGATAGAGGAGGCATTAAGAGAAAATTTCTGGATTCTTTGGAGACTCGGTTGTGTCACGTGATGTATTTCTGGAAAGTGTCTTATGTAATGACATTTTTCTGAAGCCAATGTGTAAGGATATTTCCTTGAGAACAGACATGAAGTGTTTTTTCTGGATGCTGTTTAGAGAAAGAGTATGGTGCTGTAGTGTACACTTAAGACAACATTTGATGTTTAGAAAGAATATAAATATAACAGACAGAGAGGATGTTCTTGCATTGGTTTGCCTTGCAACATTTCATTGGTCTTTGCTGATCTTCTCTTGAAATGACTTTATAGATAGATATGTAGCAAAGAATTTCTTGTATTTCAGCTGCTTCTTGCCACTTCCACAGATTTGTGCCAACTAGGCAGAGCCTGGCAGTTCCTTCTGAATTGAGCCACTGCTACAGATTCATGCTCAGTGTTTGCCAATTGGACTGAACTGGAACTACTGATTCATGTTTGATATTTTGGATTGGACTGCAGATATCCTGACAATGATTTGTATCTCCCCAAAAACTACTTCTAAACAGGTTCACATCACCTTATGTCCTATTAATCATTTTTTCTTCCCTACATTCAATCAGTAGGCTACAAAGGAGGTTGAAGCATGTAAGAGCCCTTATTAAAGTATGTTTTACAAAAAGGCATAGCTAAAACTAAAGGGCACTGAAGGAGTTTTATAGAAAATGAATAAATTGAAAAGTATATATGAATTAAAAGAATCAAAACAGAATCACCCGATAATTATGGAGAAAAAGCTCCAATGAGACATCTCACCACTTAATAAAACTCCATTTCCAGGGACTGGGTTATATATAGTTGAGTTGTTGGCAAAAGGGACTTCATGGAAACCTCCAACAACCCAGGCTACTGTCAAGGCTATTGCTTGCTCTCCAAAAACTAATGGTAAACCCTATTGCTGAAGATAACACCTACACACCTCATCTAACAGAGAGAAGTCACCCTTCTGCCTATCCACAGCCTTCATCTCTATTAGCTAGTGTTCATGGCCCTAGAATGCATTTTGTGTGCTACTAGAGGAGAAAGGTAAACACATTCCCAACACAAACCTGGTATTTGCAATGAAAACCTGCCTGCAAGATAGACTGATGGAAAAGTGGCACAAAAGCTAGTGAACTGGATTTAAGGCCCCTCCCGTGAGATGGGATTCATGCAGGACACTGCTCAGATGCACGAGAACCTGAGACTATATAAGCCAGAAACCTAAGAGAAAACCAAATGTTATTTTTCTGATAGAGGAACATAACAATATAATGTCTGCTATACTCACAGGTCAATGTCTCACTAAGTCATCATTATTATAGAAATGTCCTCCTTTGGTAGGTGGGAATAAATTCAGAGAGTCACAATTGGATAATGTGCAGAGTGAGAAATCTTGGGAACACTCATTTCTAAATAGGGTATATTCATCAATTCTCTCTGCTCAAAGCTTAGCGATTTCTGTGGAAAATTATAATAGCCTGTGGGAGTGCAAGGCAACAAGGAAAGAAGGCCTTGTAGATACAGCAGGGCTAATGCACATATGAACTTACAGAGGCTGCTGCAACTTGCATAGGGCCTGCATAGATCTAAGCCAAACCTGAGTGTTGAATGGGGAAGTGGACATAGCACCCATACCTAATCCAGAAGTTATATTCAGTTGATTACTGCATGTGAGGGAAAACAAATCTTGCTGGGTAAATAAGCTGCACTTAAGGACTAACCCAATGCCCACTAGTGGATGGGCAACAAAAAATGTGTGCAATGGTGTTTGGAGGCCTTTGTTTTTTTGGGTTTTTTGTTTCTTTGTTTTGTGTATGCTTCTTTTGTCTCATAATTCTTTACCTTTTTCCTATAGATCTTTTACTTATATGTTACAGTTTTCAATTTTGTTTTTATGGAGTTTCTGTTTACAAACTTGTGTGTCTATATGTTTGTTTCTTGTACTTTCTCTTTGGTCTTGTTTTTTCTGTTAATTTTGTACTCTTCTGGATCATTTTTGTTTTTATCTTATTTTATATTTCTAAATGCCTTTTTGTTTTCTAATAATAACAAACCAGAAAAGAGTGGATTTAGATCAAAAGGGAGGTGGGGAGGACCTGGTAGGAGTTGAAGTGGTTAAACTATAATCAGAATATATTGGATGAAAAACAAATCTATTCCATCTTTTAAAAAGAAAAAAAATGTTCAAAACTCATTTTATAAAGTGAATTTTAAATTTTCTTAAAAACCAAGTCTCTGATCTTTAGTTCAGAATACTTATCCCTATAATATAACATTTTAATTATTTTTTTCATTTTTGAAATCAATCTGTCAGATTCTCTCTCTCCCACAAGTTTCTCCAGATCCTCTACCTCTCCCTACCCACCCAACTATAAGTTCTTTCTTTAAAGAGAAACAAACACTCTATACAACAAAACTTTCCCAAAACAAGAAACCACTAAACAATATCAGAAAAGAGGGGAAAAACCAAAACACCAAATAAATGATCACACAAACAAATTGTGTAGTCTAATTATGTATTAGTCAACCATTCCTGAACATAAGGCTTGTCCTGGAATTGTTGACATATCCAGTGTCACTCTATTCGAGAAAACTGATTTTCACTCTCCCAGAAGATATAAGTAAAAGTTTACTTGTTAACCTTTACCCCAATATCTAGGTTTCTACTCATATTTTCTTTTTAAAAATATTATAAAATTAAATACAATAACGTCAAACAAAAATTATCACATTAAAATTTATTGTTTTAATAAATTTTAATAAATTTTGTTTTAAGCCAAAATCACTTCTCAGCCTTTTGGCTAAGATCAAGTGTAAAACAAGCCAACAGAAGGAAAAGAGACCATAGGAAAGGACTTGAATAAAGAGCCACTCAGTTACACACTCAGGAGATCCATAAAAACACTAAACTGGAAGCCATATTATGTTCATTAAGAATAGTGCAGACCCATACACACAATGTGCATGCTACTTGAGTCTCTACAAGCTCATATGAGCTTTACTCATGTAGATTTACGGGGCCTTCTTCTCTTGATGTTCTCCAACCCTTCTGGTTCTTATAGTCTCTTCTTCCTCTTCCTAGGGTTCCCCCAAGTTGCAAGGGGAGGACTTTGTTAAAGACATCTCATTTAGGAAGAAGTTTGTGTCCCAAGATCTCTCATTCTCTGCATAATTTAACATACTATTTCAGTTTATTGAGATCTTAATGAAATCATCCTCTGACTGAGGGTGGAGCATAATGCAATATACATGTTGCTGAAATTGACTTCAATATAGAAAACATGTAACGAAGGCAGAAGAAATTGAAAAACTGTTGTAAATTCAATGTTTCTGTAAAAACAAAACCCAAATTACCCTTTTTGTCTGATATATATGTATGTGTGCATTAAATATATACATTAATATGTATTAATTAAATTAATTAGTTAATTTAGTTAAATAATTAATATACAATATTTGCTAACTTGTTTTCTTTTTATCTAGCACCAGGTTAATGAATTTTGCTTTTTAAAACAATACTTATATTTATTCTGAAAATTTACACATGTATCTAAATCATTATCTATATCTTCAATCCCCACTCTTTTAACTTCTCCTTGGTCTCCCAACACATTTTCCTTCCAATTAATTTTCTATTTACTACCCCCTGAGTTCATCTAGTGCTACCCATATGTGCTACTGACACTTTTGTTTTTAATCTTAATATAATTACATAAATTAACTACATCTGAAAACTGTAACCAATGCTAAGGTGACTGCGACCACAATAAAATTTCTCCTATCTAGAATCTTCTAATTTACTTAGTTAAGATCCGTTTTGCAGTTCATGTTCTTAGGAAAAAATGCATTTTTAAAATCACTCTTAGCAATGTGGTGTGTAGGCAATGAAAGTCTCAAACTGAGAGAAAGTGATGCTTTTGATAACCCAGCTCTTGCCATAGCACGTTCACAGTTCCTTCCTTTAACCTATTTAATGTGGTGGAAGAGCAAACATGACACTTTTTTTAAACTTGAAAAGTCATGACAATATGTCATGAATTCACAGGGTCTTTTTGTTTGTCTTTTTAAAGGAAGTTTAGTCTCAGCAAAAGTTGGGTCGGTGTTGTTTATATAAGCCTGCCACTGAGGTATTACTCAGAACTCCAGCCTCAGGTAGACTCTAGCTATGTCCATGATGGTATTCAAAACAAAACCACTAAACATGTGGGAGAAGTAAAAGACCGTCATAACTGAAGCTAATGAAATATAACCAAATGTAAACAGCCATCTGGGTGATTTCAGAAGCCCATGTTCCAGCACCAAACATTCTAACTACTTCCTTCCACTTAAAAACTCGATTTTTTTAAAGGTGCTTTCTTTCTTTCAGCATACAAATGCGTATAATATCAACAAAATGTTCTGGAACATTTCTGAAAAGAGTTGTTTCAGACACAACTTAGAAGTGATTTACTGAAAATGATGTTTTATGAGACCTCAAATTTTCACCTGTATTGATGACATGGTCACTTTCAGAAGAGCATCTTGATTACCAAGGACCAGTAAAACCTCCAGACCTTTTTTTCTAACCTCAACTCAACTTCTTAGCCACCATATGAACAGTATCCATGGTGCTTTTCCTTGAAGGCATCACAGAGTCTAGATATTTCCTATTTTCCTTACTTTAGCTGATGTTCTCCCAGCTAAACCTAATCCTATAGAGTTAAAGAGGTTTCTTGTTTTGTGTTGCTCCTCTGCCCAGAAGGTAACTTATTTTTGGTCTTTCATGACTGTCCTATTTTAACACACATGTCACATGTCACCAATTTTGTTCATTCTCTGATGATAATTTGTTTCTTTCCTTAACATCTCACTTTCTCCTCTCATTTTAATTATCTATAATATAAGCTTTATTTATCAATGCATTTATGCAACAAGCACTTCTTTCATCTATATCATCTTTGCCGAGCATTGTTCTACATCCTTGTTACTGAATAATCAAGGAACAGAACAAATTTCCCTTGCAGTCACAGAGCTTACTGACATCCTTGCTATGTCAATGTTTCTACAATATAGCTAATATGTGAGGCCCCAAAGCGTTAGAGTGAAACACAGTTAAAGCATGTAAGAAGGCTCTAGAGTGTTGGGATAAGAGGTCAGAAATATATCTGCTATTAAATAGATTCAGCGAAGGCTATATGTGGAATGTGAAACTTGACCTAGCAGTTTGAGCTGTTCTGTATAAGCTAGAATCCTGAAGAAGTTGGTTCTAACATATGTGCTGGCAATTAAGTCCAAGCAAGAAAAGAATGAGTCTTCCTTCTTCCAATGTTCTTGAGTGGAAGGACAGATTAAAGGTATCAAACACCATTGGATTTTTCTCAGGCTGGCCTTGAATTCAGAAATCTGATTGTCTCAGTCTTTTGGAATTAAAGGCATGTACCACCTTGATGGGCCTAAGTTTCTCATGGCCACTATGCCTCAAGATCTCCATGTTATAAGATTTGAGTTAGAAGCCCAAGTGTGCCTTCTATTTCGGGACTGTAGTTCATTCTATTTGTAGTCAACCAGGAATAAACAAGACACTTGAAACACACATAAATGGAACTTTTGCTCTGAGAGAAAACAGAATCTTTGCAGTGTTTCGAGCAGACATGTGATCTGAATGATACTCTGAAAGATACCTTGCCCTCTAAATCAGTGGTTCTCAATCTTCCTAATGCTGCAACACTTTAATACAGTTCTTCATGTCGTGCTGTCCCCAAACTGCAAAAAATAATTTTCCATGTTTGTTGCTACTTCATAACTATAATATTGATACCTTTGTGAATCATAATGTAAATACTTGATATATAGAATATGTGACCCCTGTGAAAGGGTGGTTCAACTCCCAAAGGTATCATGACTCCCAGGTTGAGAACTGCTGCTCTATAAGCAGGATGGGGATAGAAGGGCAATGCAAGGTTTAGATTATGATCATTATTCTTCCTTGTCATCTTAGATGGATTTGTTATTCCTGGTAAACAAACCTCTGGTATCTGAAGGGTATGTACATTGAAGTTAGACTGTGGAAGACTGACTCTGAATGTGGGCTGCAAAATTCCATGGGATAGGGTGTCCAGACTGAATTAAAAGATAAAAAGGAAATGTTAGTCCCAGTATTTGTTTCTCAGATTCTTGAAATATATCAATAGGAGAATACCCAGTGCTGTACCAATGAACCACCCTTTCCAGCAAGTCTTCCTGTCCTGATGGACTCTCACCTCTAATGGAACAAGAACAAGTCCTTCTTTCCTTAGTTTGCTTCTTATAAGTTCACAGTGACAAGGAATGTACATATTATGACATTTATACAGGAGCATTTTTGTATGTTAGAGACTTGGCATAACAGACATGGTTTTTAAAGGAATTAATATAGGGATGAGCAAAATGTGAATGTTGAAGGGTATAAGATATCCTCACAAACAGGAAGCAAACAAGTAAAAGTTACAGATGATCTTCACTTTTTGAGGAACCTCACAGGACATTAATATTTTACTTTTGATTTCCTGTGAGCAAATTTATACATCTTTATATACACACACACCACATAGTGACTGCTTTATGACACACTGTGTCTTTGAGATGCTTGTTCTTCAAATATTCTCAAAGTCTTGAACTCATGGTTATAAAATATATTATGTTAACCCTTTAGCAATCACCTAGTTCTCTAGGCCTTCCCAACATATTAGGACAGACTTGCTTGTTGTAAAGGTTAAATGTTAGTATGTTTTAAACTATGATCATGGTCAGGGTAGAAGAGCTTCAAACTGTTTCTTCTAAGTAGTGCTTAACATTATTCTTGTACTTATAGAAATTAGAGCCCAACGTTTATTTTGTTAAAAGTAGTTACTATTTGCCTTTTGTGGGTACTTCTATATACTGTCAAGTGAAACATTTTAATTCTCCTTAAGTGAGCTGGAGTGTCTTTAATTCTAAATTTTGTGGAAGAAGTCTGTTCTCACAAAACAAAGGTCCTGGTTTCAATTCCCATTTAGGTATTCACTGATTATAAAAGAGGAGATATGCTTCCTCAACCACAGATTCTTTCTCAGCCTTGTGAAACTTATTTGCAAAGTTTTGTGTAAAAGTTACAGCCAAGAGTGTGAATCTGGAAAACCCTATACAAACCCATCTGTGAAGAAAGGAAAGGACAGATGGCATATTGATAGTCAATTTGTCTACAAAAAGCAGCAGATATTTAAGATGTTCTATCTTTAAAGGGATGGTGTACATTCAAGATGATAAGTTTCAAGGTTGAACACATTTAAGACGTGTAGAAATGACTTGATTGACCTAGTTATTAAAAAAAAAACCATTCTGAACGTGTGCATCTATCAAGCACTGTATGGCAAAGTTGAGTTGAAAAGTGTACATCTGTTTTGTCAATTGCACCTTTCCAACTGAAAGCTCTCAATAAGAGATTTCTTCTCGTGAATGAGACCAAAACAGGAGAGGTAGGGAGAGAAGAAAGAAGGAAATATGAGGTGGAGGTGGGGAGAATAGAAGGAGATGGAAAGAAGGGAGGAAGAAAGAATGGTAGGAAGGATGAAAGTAAAATAGAAACGGAAGGAGGGAGGAAGATAGGGAGGAATGGAAAAAGGGAGGGAGGAAGAGAGATTCAGAAATATCCTGTAGGCTCTTTTACAAGATGTATGTGTTCATTTATGGAAACACTAGTGTTTTCCCAGTTGGAACTATGTCTTTTCTAGCTATATGCTTATAATCAACTTTATAGTACCAGGTCTTTATTCTTTCCTATGGAGTGAACATAAGCATCTTGCATGTCATGTTACTATTGCATCAAACAAGATGGAGAGCTGAGTGAGGCCATAGACGAGTTCACTTTCCCAGAATAGCAGCACCTTCAAGCACTACGAATTTAAGCAGAGAGAGAGAGAGAGACAGACAGGCAGAGAGAGAGAGAGAGAGAGAGAGAGAGAGAGAGAGAGAGAGAGAGAGAGAGAGAGAACAATTCATGCTAGTTCAGTTGCAACTCAATCTCTGTGTCATGCAACCAAAGTGTGTAGTGTCTTCTTGACAGGGATTATCATTTTTTCTGGTGGGCCACCAAGAGCAAAGAAAATAAGCTTTAGCATTTTGGAATGTAGCATTTATTAGTCATATTTTCATACTTCCTAATACTTCCCCAATAGCCTCCCATATACGAAATGCACCTCCATTCCAAATTTTTAAACTCAATTTTTTTTAAGTGTGTAGAGTTTGGGTAATCCTTTTTTTTTTCTGTTTTTTCTTTATTAATTTGAGTATTTCTTATTTACATTTCAAATGTTATTCCCTTTCCCGGTTTCCAGGCCAACATCCCCATAGCCCCTCCCCCTCCCCTTCTAGATGGGTGTTCCCCTCCCCATCCTTCCCCCATTACCGCCCCTCTCCCCAACAATCACACTCACTGGGGGTTCAGTCTTAGCAGGACCAAGCGCTTCCCCTTCCACTGTTGATCTTACTAGGCTATTCATTGCTACCTATGAGGTTGGAGCCCAGGGTCAGTCCATATATAGTCTTTGGGTAGTGGCTTAGTCCCTGGAAGCTCTGGTTGTAAACTCAATTTTTAAAGGTATAAAAAATAGGTTTTTGCGGGTTGGGGATTTAGCTCAGTGGTAGAGCGCTTGCCTAGGAAGCGCAAGGCCCTGGGTTCGATCCCCAGCTCCGGAAAAAAAAAAAAGGTTTTTGCATACTTTTACATGTATTTTTAGCTTTTGGTAGTCACCCCAATCCCCAGTCAATTTCCCAATCTTATCTAGGTGGACTATTTTCATGCTGAAGCTGTGCATATTTTGTTATTTATCATTCATTCTATATTTGTTATCCCCCAGGCCTTAGCGCTCTTCTGCCAATGCTCCTTTTTTCATCCCTAGTAGATAATTATATTTATACCCATAACTAGTTCTGTTTTCAGCACACAGCAGAAATGTACCCTTTGGAAGAGGGTGGCAATTAATGCAGAGACTCATATTTGATCAAAATCCTGAGAATAAATTACAAATAAGAGTACCTGGTTTAAAACAAGACATTTCACACATATATGCACAGACAAAGGCCCAGGTAATATTACAGAGGAGAAATAATATAAGGAATCGAGCATGGAAAATAGTACAATAAAATTCTGCCATAGAGATTTGACCTTGAAGTCATAGTCATGAGCAAAAGCTATGAGTATTTACTTGAGATTGGGTTCTCCAGTTTTCCACCGTGGATGCAGGGGGTACTCATGAGGCCCAGTCCCTTTGAAAAGAGCTAATGACTGTTAACAGGTGCTAGAGTAGAGCCTGTATCATTTTCTCTAATGCTGTAAGCACTAGGGAACTAAGTGGAAAGAAGGAAGAGACTGGAGGAAAAAGAAGGGGGTAGCACAGGATAATAAGAAGTATGAAAGTAAGAATAATAAATGGTATAAATGGTGTGTGATATATATATATATATATATATATATAAATAATTTAGTCTTCACCTGTTTAAACACACACACATACACATAGATACAAAGTACATTAGCAGATAGGCGATGTATCTGTATTAGTATTTCTTGTTGAATTTCACTCAAAATGTCAAAGTAATTTCCACAGAAGGTAATAAAACAGTGAGGTTGAAAAGTATTGAAAATTGTATGTTGAGAGACAATAAGCAAAGCATTGTAATGGAAGATGGAAGCTACAACAACAGGTGAAGTTCCGAATCTGTGACCTGTGCATATCAGGAACACTGAGCTCGGGATAATAAGTGAAGTCCAGACAGCTTCCTGAGAGATGTCACAATGAGGCAGAGACATGAGAGGTGGCCAACAGGAGGAGGCAGATGAGAAAGAAATATGTGTCTAGATCAAAGCAGAAAAATAGCTCCTAATACATTTGTGATGATCAGATATAAACTTTTACAGAGGAAATCTGTATAAGCTTCTAAGTTAGCTAACTTGACTAGTTCACCTAATTATTTCATGAATCATGCAGGCCACAGAGGAAATACAGATCAAGGAAGGTTGAGTCTATGTCAGGTGCTTTTTTTTAATACAGTTCCTTTTTGTATGCATAAGTTCTCTCTTGCAATTCTCTGACCCCGTGGAATTAAATTCCTAATCCTTTCTGCTAGGAAAGTCTACTGTGTTCTGCTTTGTCTCCTAATCAGGCCACAGCTATAGAACACCAACACAGCTTTCTGGAAAAAATTTGTGCTCAACTAAGCAGCCTGGAGAGTGACCCTGATGTGTATTCTCTACTCCAAACCTTTATATATTCACCAGATCAGCTCCTCAGTCTGACAGGCAAGGACTCACATGCTAAAACACTAATCGGAGAACATCACAGTGCCCCATTCAGCTCTGAGTTGTTACCTTCAGGGAAGCTGATGGGGAATGGATATGAAGCACCCCTCACATGTAGTCAGGCATCCTTAGGGCCTAGTCTGTGCCAGGCTCATCAGTTATGACAGGACATGGCCAGGACAGACTAGGTCTAAATAAAACAGAATAAAATCCAAGAAGTTACAGGTTAAAAATGGCTAGTACATGGGGGAGTAAGAAGAACAAATAACATGTGAACAGGAACTTGGACATTAGAGAAGCAACTACAGGAGCACATTCAGATTCTTCCTTTTAGTCAATTGAAATAATTAATGAGTGAGATGATGGCTATTCTAATTATTACAGCTTGATCATTCCATCTTATGTAGATATAAAAAAAACCTCTACCTAATAGATATACATATATCGTGTATACTGCCGATGGTGATTGTAGCCAGAACCTCACACATGCTAAGCACATGTTCTATTCCAGTTACATTCAGACAATATATGTATACGTATTGTGTTCATTAACATCATTAACTGTTCAGTGGATAATGAAGAGAATCAACTTCTGCAGCTTTTCCTAAGACCTCCACTGGCACACACACACACACACACACACACACACACACACACACACACACACACACACACACAGAGTGATTAGATAGAAATCGTGAATAAATATAAAATAAATAGAGAGACGAAACAACAAATGCACAAACAGGAGTGGGCATTCCTTTAGATGACTATACTGTCCTGACCAGAGCTCAGATTTTTACCATCAGTTGTTAAGTAGCATGTGCCTTCCTGCTCAGAACCCCAGTTCCTCCTCCAAACCATCAGGTAAAGGCTCCCATGACTCAGCACTTGCTCCTCTACACTGAGGCTGCTTGCATTTGCCTAGTGTCCAAGGTGTGCTGTTTGCTAACCTTTCCCAGTAGTTTGTCTACGTTCTTTCAACTTCCACATCTTCTAGGTAGAATCTGGATACCAGCACCTCACTTCTGTTCTCTGGGCTAAAAATAGACATTTTGTCTGCTTAGGAGGTAACCATGCAGAGGTTGATGAACACCCACCTGAGGAACAAAATTTCTTTGAGGGACTCCCTCCTCTGCACTTAGCCCTAGGATCCTGGAGAACATGACTGGACCTGCTCTGCTTCCACTCCCAGTAACACAAGAACAATGGCATTGCATCATGAGCGTCTATGAGAATTTAATGACACAATGCATAGAAAAGCACTTAAAAAGATTTTTGTGTTTTGGAAATTATGTTAATGGCTTAATTGAAATGGAAATTTCTGCTAAGATACTTAAATCTACCACCCCGATAAAATGCATTCCACTTTCTTGCTGTAAGACAGATTTTTCTTCATATCTAATGGTTATATTCCCAGGAACAGAAAAAAAAAAAAAATGTAATCAACACAGAATATCTACTATTTGTGGCTTCCTAAGATGCTATTTTCAACATCTGAATAACTATTAATGCATCATTAATACCATTATCTAATCAGGTCTAATCTTATAATGCAGTTTTATATATGTGTTTTATATACCCCATTAGGTTACATTCATTTAGAAAGTATTATTACACAGAAATAGAATTTGAGATACTTAATACAATTGAGTTGTAATAGCATATTATTTAAACTGATCAAACAAAATATTACAAATATTACATCATTGTAAACAAATTATGATGCATTAATATGTTTTTAGTGACACAGAATTTCTCTTTTGAGGTTAGTCATGTGTGGACAGTAGACACCACTTATGACAACACAGGAGATTATGTACAGTCTGGGCTATCTGAGACACCCGAAAAAACTTACAAAATCTGTATACTGAAAACGTGTACTAAGACTGAAAACACAGAATGTAAAAACAGAAAAAAACAATTTAGATTTCTTTAAAAGTAACAATTTTTTTTTGCAAGACAGTAATAACATGATTTTTTAGTATTGTTTTTTTCATTATTAATGTAGGTTAACTATGCTCATGCAAGGAAATAAGGTACTTAGACAATAATAAAATGTTTATATGTTTTGATGTGTTTGATTTTTCTAGAAAATAATTTTTTTAAACTACAGGACTTTAATTACAACAGTTAAAAAGAAAACCAGCGCTTCTTTGTAAAACAAGTTGTATCAGCAATTTTTCTTGCTTGTTTATTTAAACAGTTCTCAAAACATTTGAGTGAATTGGGCTTCCTTTGGTAAGCAAAGGACCTGAAAATCATGTTTAAAAAATGAACAGGCAAGTCTTCATCCATGACACAGGTGTGGTGATCCCTTCTCTCATTCCATACTTTGAAGCACCCAGTATTTTCATAGTCTAAAGGCTAGAAGAACAAGAGTACATTTGTGGTGGAATGTCACTTGCTGATTAGTTGAAATATCATTATCTCCTTGTAACAGCCTTAAGAAACAGCCTTTTAAAGGCATATATCTATCTGTAGCTCTTATTCCCTGCTATATGTAATACAGATTACATGAAGGCCGACAAATCCACATTAATGTAAGCATTAAGCATTAGCTGTATGGAAAGATTCTTTTTCTAATACTAGCAGCACAGAGTTACAGCGTATTTTTAACACTTAATTGCAGGTATATCGAATATAACAAGTTTCATGGACTCCTGAAAGAAAAATTTTATTTATTTATTTTTTTACTGATAACTTAAGAATGGTTCTTGTTAAGCATTGATATTTAGAAAGAAAAGTAAAAATCAAACTTGTTTATTGTTGCTTTTTGCCATCTGGTAGCATTTTACACACAGGCTTCGATCTTCAGAATACCCTGGATTCTGTAGAAAAACCTTTTAAATGAAGTTTTGTACAGTAGAAACTTCTCAGCAGTCAAAATTTGGACTGTAAAAAAATACATGCAAAACATACTTCTCTGAAAACACTTAACTTTGAACAAAGCACCGAACTACACAAATGCAGAATGAAAACAGTATTTCAACTCCACCAAAAGTAGTCATCATAAAAGGTGTAAAAGTCACCTAACTTCACTAGGCACTGTTCACTTTTTAAACAGGAGACAATAGAAAATATTGTCCACAAACAACATCCCAGCTCTATGGCAGGTCTCAGAAAGTCTTCAACTTCATGCTTTAATAGCGACGAGGTGAGTAGGATCGTGATCGAGAACGAGACCTGTATCCCCCATGACTGTAGTAAGGAGAAGGTGACCGCCTTCTGTAAATCTGATCTCTATCTTGAGCTGCTCTCCATCCACCTCCTCCTCCACCTCCTCCTCTGTATGATCTGCTGTAATAGTCCCGGTCATCATAACCCCGATCATATCCTCAGTCATAATAGTCCCGGCGTCGTGAACTGCCATAAGTGGGTCTCCCCATATAAATTCCTGGTGTTGGGGTATGGGGCCTTTTTGTTATAAAGAAATCGACCCTAATTCGACGTCCATCAAGCTCCATTCCATTGGCACGTTCTTTAGCTTCCTTGGCATCATCTACATTTTCAAAATATACAAAGGCAAATCCTCTTGACCATCTAGACAGCTGGTCATACACAATAGACACATCAGCAATGGGGCCATATTTAGAGAACACTTCTCTTAGATCTCTTTCTGTGGTGTACAAGCTCAATTCAAACACTCCAAGACAACAGTTGGGGTCAGGATTTGCCCGGTTCCCAACATGATGCCTTCGAGTAGACATGGGAGAATGGCTGTGACTGTGGCATCTGCGATAGTCTCGGCTGTAAGACCTGCTCCGGGATCGTCTATAAGAGCGAGATCGTGATCGTGACCTTGTATAATGCCTTCTAGAACTTTTTCTGGATCTAGACCTAGATTCAGATCTGCATCTTGACTTTGATCTAGAACATCTTGAATCTTCCTTGGAGCGAGACCTTGCAGGTGTGTGCAGATTTCCCCGATCCATGAACACTTCCACTTCGGGAAGCAGAACGGGATTCCCGCTCGCCGTAGTTCTGCTCACCGCTGTCGCTCATGACTCCGGGTTGCTGTCACCGCTGCTGGCCTTTACTGAAGCTGTCAAGCTCCCGCCTTCCTGACAGAGGCTCCACCACAGCCTCGCGCGACGCCACGCTAAGAGAGTAGTCCAAAGCCGACTCGCTCGGCACCACCTCTGCACCGGTCTCTCTAGAAAATAATTTAATCTATTTTCTGCCATGAGTTGGATTATTAGGTTCCAATAACTTATAAAACAAACTTGCTGAAAACTACCAGTTCTACTGAAGTTATTTCAATGCTATTGCTATGTTCAAAATGAACTGTCCTTCAAGTACAGTCTGAAACGTACTCAGTGTTTTCATAAATGATCTCTCAGTAACTCAGGTGATGTCTCAGAGGATAAAAGACATCGTGCCCACAGTCATTAACCAGATGCTATAAAGAACCAGTGAACTTACATTCCTCTAATAAGGAAAAACTAACATCGACAATAGCAGAAAACCTAATACGTATTTGACTCTAGAATTGATCCTAATTGCCCCTTCTTTATCAAATTTATTGATGTGTTTTCTATTCTTCTACGTCTATTTACTTGCAGAACTTATTGTTAATAGACAATTGCAAAGAAGAAACAAAAGCTGTCACATAGGAAGACTGCTCACTTACCTTCGGCAATTTTAGTGGTAATTTGCAAACTGGAAACTGATAAAGATTTTCATGAAGTGCTTGATCCAAACTGGGGACAATCTTCTCTCTGGATACTTTGTAGACTGTAATAGTGCCTTTATAATGAGGGCAGCTATAATTCCCAAATTCATCCACCTCTTTCATGTGGAGTTCTAACCTGGGTTTTCTTTGCAGGTGAAAAATGAGTTTGTAGTCTTTCCCATAATCCTTCCGATTGCCTAAAAAGGAGATGTATTTGTCACCCCCAAGATACTTAGCTCACTTTAATTTTCTAAAATTTCAGTGACATATCACTTATCAAATATTGTTAAAGTGTCTTGCCTGATATTATTCCTTGTGAACATATAACCTAGTAGCTTAACTTCTCCTCTGTAACTAGGCCAAGTTTTTTTTTTCCTGCAAGGTTCTACATCTAATAATTTTCCCTTTTCTTTTTCCTCTTCATGGTTTTTTAACAAGAAACTTTAGGGAATATTCACATTTTTCAGTATCTAGACTTTTATCTTCACTCTCCCAGAATTATCTTTCCCACACACACAGAGAGACATAACCAGGTACACATGCATATGTGCATGTATGCACACATTCTCTAAATAAATGTTTTTAAAATGTTTTGATGATTTAACTTCTCAGTCACTCTGTAATACTTACCCACTCTGTAATACTTACCATGCTTGATGGCTGCCATATAAGTCTCATGGTTTTCTTAGTTTTTTTTCTTTACATTTTATTTCTATCTGTTTGTTGGTAGTTTGTTCATTTGTTTGAGACAAGGTTTTCCTGTGTAGCCTTGATTGTCTTGGAACTCACTCGGTAGACAAAGTTTGCCTGGTACTCACAGGTATCCCCTGGGCTCTGCATTTTAAGTACTAGGATTAATGGTGTGCACCACCACTTCTTGCTTAATGGTTTTCTTAGTAAAAAGTACAGAAATAAAATGTTCTCACAGTTAGAGAAAATGGCAGTGCTATTGTGGATCTTCCAAGTGAATCAGTTACTGAATTTGATGAAATTAATAAGGAAAGGTGATGGATTCTCTTGAAACAAAGATATGGATATCTCTGGTTGAAAACAACAAAATTGTGAAGAGAAATTTCACCTCTATAAACTGTAGAGCCTTATATTGCAATATTATAAAGGATATTACCAGTTCCTTTGATATTTTATGCCTGTACTACAGTAGTATGCCTTTAAAAATCTCTGATGGCGCAACTGAAGTTGTATTTTGGGATCGTAAATGTCGAGAGTCAAGTTTAGCCTCCACCATTTGTCAGTATGTTGGAGAACTTTGAGGTCCTCTTCTTTCTCATGTTTAAAGCAGGAGAATTAAACCTTGCTGTCCAAGATCACCTTTAAAAAAGATCTGACATAATATAAATAAAGTAATTGCTCACACACATGGCATATATCAAATGCTGAATAAATGACAGCACAATATCAAAGGAAAAGAAATAATTGGATTCTATTGCTATTCTGCATCTGTAAGAAAACAAAACAGACTTTCAGTGAGACATCAAATTGAAGTTCTACTCCCCAGGAATTCACAAAGCTGGTGACCTTTGGCTATCTCTTACAAAATGAATGCTTTCTGTTTCACCCAGAGGGAATAATTCATTAAAATATGTAGAGGACATTGCTGTTTCCCTTCTGTGGCTGCTGGAGGCATTTTGGTAAATTTCTAGACTACAGTATAAAGCAGGAATAGAATGGTTCGCAGTTATAGAAAGTACTCGAATAGAGTCCTTTGTATAAGATTGCATTGTGGCAATCTGGCTACTTGAACAAAGCAGATTTCTAAGAAAAGAATGACTTTCTTGGGGTAGGGTTCTTGAAAGGGTTTTATACGAGTTTTTAAATAATGCATTATTTTGAGTGATTAAAATGTAATCTAAGTTAAAAATTTAAGTTGTCAGATATTTTGAGTAACACCATTTTAGGTCTCTATTTAACACCCCAAAAACTATCAGAGGAACTGTCACAACTTTGATCACAAACTACTGTTATTGAAGAAATTCCTTTTTGTCCCCTCAAGTGCATTATTTCTCCTTCCATATTTACGTTACTCAAAAGTGATTATTAATATGCAGTATACAAGGATGTGAACATGAGCCTACATTGGCTAAATTCAGATCTAGAATTTGTGAACCTATCATTGACAGTCAACTCAAATTAGTAGTATATGTAATGGAACACTAAAGTCACATCTGTAAATAAAGTAGGAATAACAATTTTAAGTGTTTACTAGTAACAGATAAATGATCTCAAATATAGCTCATTATGATATGTTTTAAAGTTGAACTTGTATTGTTGCTAAAATAGAACACTATATTTTGAGGGTCACCATTTTATTATAAAAAGGAATAAATGATTAAAAAGCATAAAAGAAATAACAGTATTTTTCTTCCTTCTCTGACACATATAAGGAGAAGCTAAAAGTGATTAATTTCTAACTGTGAGGACAGCCTTGGCTAGCTGACCTTTGGAGAAGTTTTCTCCAGTCTTGATATATAAGACACATAGTATCTAGAACAGAATTGACACGATCACTATTCTACAAATACTTGTCATTTTTTTAAAAAAGGGTAGTTATATTTTTGAGAAAGTGGAGGTTTCTTACAGTAATGCATTGTTTTCTCAGAAATGATTGTTAAATGTCTTTTATTGATGTCATAGGAAGGAAATACACACATGAATGAGTGCTTTCACTAGAAAAGGCAGATGAGGAAGCAGAACTACTAGCTATATGAGGAACTAAAGGATCCTGAGACAAACAGTATCTCTACATATTTTGATGATTTTAATCCACTATCCACCACTTGTACCTCGAAAGTCTGTCAAGGCCTTACAGAAACAGCTCAGTTTCAGAACCAGCTCCTTACCTATTCGGCTCTTCTCTCTCTCTCTCTCTCTCTCTCTCTCTCTCTCTCTCTCTCTCTCTCTCTCAGATATATTTCTTTACTTACATTTCAAATGTTATTGCCTTTCCTGTTCATAAGCCCCCTATCCCCTCCCCCTCCCCCATACGGGTATTCCCCCCATCCATTCCCCTTACTGTCCCCCCGTATTCCCTTGCACTGGGGGTCCAACCTTGGCAGGGTCAAGATCTTCCCCTTCCACTGGTGCCCCAGCAAGGCTATTCTCTGCTACATATGCAGTTGGAGCCCTGGGTCAGTCCATGTATAGTCTTTCAGTAGTGGTTTAGTCCCTGGAAGCCTGTGGTACCTGGTCTCTTTACTTCAATCCTCACCTTGCCGTTTTTTTCCCTACAGAGTTATAGTGTAGCTTGGCTCTTGTTACACCTGTATGGACCACCCATCTCAAAGGAAATTTCAGGCACAGTCTTTGCAATGTCTCAACTGATCCGTTCATCTCCCACTATCTTTTAACATGTTTTGTGATATCCTGCTTTCTTAGCTTTTAATAATCCTCAACATATAATTTACGTAGATATATAATGTTTATGCCTAGGACATACTTCCTGAGATAGATAGGGAATCTACTCAATAGCTTTCTGTGATCATTACTTAAAACTATAACCCTTCCCCTTCTTTATCTGTTTTCTGCTTTGGCTTTCTGCAGAATACATTTTAGCAAATATTATACTCCCTTAGTTACGTATTCTGGCTTGTGTCTTGATGACAATAACCATAAGAGGGAATATGCATTACTGAGTGGATAAAAGGATGATTTAATATGCTACCCATAGATACAGCAGAATCACTTCTGAGGCTAGAGGACATATGACACTGAGAACATACTTAAGGCAGATAGGCTTGCAAAGAGCATTTCTAAACATTATGAGTAAGACAAAGATATCATTTACATAAAACCCTCTTAAAGAAATTGCTAACATTTTCTGTGTTTTCTATGCATTTAAAAGGGGCTCTTAAGGGTCATGCAGCAAAATGTATAGGTGCTTAATTGACATGTCTAACAGAAATGAAATGAAATGAAAGCATGTTCTAGCTCTGTCCCAAAGAATGACAAACAAATGATTATGATCAAAATAAACCAACATTCCTTTGATTTCATCTCAGGGTTAGGACCAGTGTTTATGACATAAACTTTTCTCAGAAGAGTCATCTGTGTGATATATATGTAGGTCAGAGGACTTTGTGATTTTTTTAAGGGACAGTTATCTAAATTCAACAATTAATTAATTAATGTATTCAGCATTAATTCATCCAATCATCCCCATTACTAGTACAGTGCTAGGACTTTTATTTTCATTTCTACTCATGGAATTTCTTCTCTCTGTCCTGCACCATCCTAGGTAAACTGTGTTGCATGGTTCACCCAACAAGACTATCCACTTCCAATCAGAGTCTTGATAGATAAACAGGCATTAAATGAGTAAATAGAAAGTTGCAGCTATAGCAAGGGGCCCAAAAGAAAAGGTGAAGATCTATGAAAATAAAATAAGGTGGTAATAAAAATAAAGAGTGGCATGAAGAAGAAGAAGAAGAAGAAGAGAAGGAGGAGGAGGAGGAGGAGGAGAAGGAGGAGAAGGAGAAGAAAGAAGGAAAGAAAGAAAGAAAGAAAGAAAGAAAGAAAGAAAGAAAGAAAGGAAGGAAGGAAGGAAGGAAGGAAGGAAGGAAGAAAGAAAGAAAGAAAGAAAGAAAGAAAGAAAGAAAGAAAGAAAGAAAGAAAGAAAGAAAAAAGAAAGTACTTCCTTGAACCACAGTAGAGAGATGGGGATAAGACAAAGACCCAGCAGACAGAAAATAACTGGACTTACTTATGTGAGATGCCTAGGTTCTGATGAAGTGATAGGTTTCAACCCTTTGGGGAAACTCATATTCCTTCTAGATCTAAAACTTCTAGTTAGTATCCTGATTTGAACACGAGTCTCCTGACCTGTCTCAGTTCCTTGGAGTGAAGATGAGATTATCTCCATCCCTCATAGACAACCTAGCACACATGATGCCAGTCTTCAGTTTGACAAGTTACCACATGACACTACTGGGCTCCAGTCAAGACAACATGTCTACCTCCTCTTAGGACAGCAGCTCCATCTTATTTAGGGCAATATGTAAACATAGCTGCCACTTTGGTATTACAGGAAAATCATTTATAGTATTCATTTGGGAAGAGTACATCTGTATTCTGACTATCTCTCTTTAGAGAGCTTTTCTTGGGGTTCATACTGTAGTTCCTGCTTCAAAATGTAAGTAGGAAGGCATGTTTTCCATCCTTCTTTTCTCTCCTTCTCCAATGACTGAGATGCCATATGTAAGAGTAGAAGACACACTTTAGATCAGAAGATATTGGATAATAATTGATCTCACTTATCCCCATGAAAGCCAGGGCTAACCTCAAGTCTCCTTTAATATAGACACTACAAAGTCCATATAAAGTCTTGGAGTCATTTTCTAAATGAGAAATTCAATGATATGCATATTGATTTATAAATATACAAAGAGTAGTACTTCAAGCCAAGTGCATAGTAAAGTTCCTGATTCAGAAATCCCCATAAAATCCACCCTTTAATTCTCCCTCTTACCTCACCATGACAGGTACACCTTTGATACTGTACTTTTCTTGAGGAAGGAATTGGAAATAGGAAGTTGTTAGTGAAAAAAGCATGCCCAGAGACCAATTTCACCAAAGAATGTTGGTTCTCTCTTTTTTAAAAGCTGTTTACTCTTTTTTTATTCTTTTCATCTTTTCTTTCACTGTCATGCATCATTTTCAAACCTCCCACCTCTCATTACTCCCTCCTCCCCAGCCCTTTCCAGTTCTACCATCTATTCTTTTTCCTCCACATGCTCATTCCTCATTCATTTACTCTGTAGTTGTTGAAAGCTGGGAGCTCTTAGGCTCAGAGAACATAGGTCAATGAAGACATGCTGGTTGTCCCATGAAATTTCATTCTTGGGAAGACTGTTTCTTGAGAGTATGAATAAATCCCAAACCTAGGAGTCAATAATTTCTAATTTTAATGACATTTAAAATGGGAACAAAAGTAACATTGAGTAAGTGTGGGAATGAAAAGTCTGCAGGACATCCACATCTAATGTCCTTAAGTTTCTTTTGTACCTCAAACCACTTTCCAAATGTGGAATATACTTTAAAATATGTAAATTAAGAAAGACACAGTGGCCCTCTTTATTAATCCTAGCACTCAGGAGGCATAGACAAGGGAATCTCTGTGAGTTTAAGGCAAGCCTGCTCTATAAATTGAGTTCAGAACAGGCTTCATACCTAGAGAAAACCTGTCTAGAAAAACAAAACAACAAAAAACTGTAAAATAATATATATATATATATACCCTTTATAATAAGAAATTACATGCTTAACTTCTAATCACATCTCTTGAAAGTTCATTGACCTATGTTAGACACTTTGTAGGACACATTGAAGAATTTGGAGGTAGTTTTATGTGCAATATAGTTCTATCATAAGAGTAACAAACAGTTACTACTAGATGGGGTCACTTCATATAAACATATAAAATTGAAAATATATCAGAAACACACAATGTACTTCATTATGTACACAATGTACTTAACATTATGACCTAGCAACCCAGTATACCACAGAATATAGGTTCTTTCTCTCTCAAGACTAGGTGGACAACTAGAAGCTATGACATCACAGAAAGTATATACTGAAACTGGAGAAAGATCAATAGCCAGAAGCTGGAAAGAACCCAGATGCCCATCAACAGAGGAATGGGTACAGAAAATGTGATACATGTACACAGTGGAATATTATTCAGCTATCTAAAACAATGACTTTATGAAATTCATAGGCAAATGGATGGAACTGGAAAATATCCTGAGTGAGGTAACCCAATCACAGAAAAACACACATGGTATGCATTCATTGATAAGTGGCTATTAGCCCAAATGCTTGAATTACTCTAGCTGCACAGAACACATGAAACTCAAGAAGGATGACCAAAATGTGAGTGCTTCACTCCTTCTTTAAAAGGGGAACAAGAAAACCCTTGGCAGGGAATAGGGAGGCAAAGTTTAGAACAGAGGCAGAAGGAACACCCATTCAGAGCCTGCCCCACATGTGGCCCATACATATACAGCCACCCAATTAGATAAGATGGATGAAGCAAAGAAGTGCAGGCTGCCAGGAACCGGATGTAGGTCTCTCCTCAGAGACACACCCAGAATATGGTAACTACATAGGCGAATGCCAGCAGCAATCCACTGAATTGAGATCGGGACCCCCATTGAAGGAATCAGAGAAAGGTCTGGAAGAGCTTGAAGGGGCTCGAGACCTCATATGAACAACAATGCCAACCAACCAGAGCTTCTAGGGACTAAGCCACTACCCAAAGACTATACGTGGACTGACACTGGGCTCCAACTTCATAGGTAGCAATGAATAGCCTAGTAGAGCACCAGTGGAAGGGGAAGCCCTTGGTCCTGCCAAGACTGAACCTCCAGTGAACATGGTTGTTGCAGGGAGGGAGGTAATGGGGGGAGGATGTAGAGGGGAAGCCCATATAGAAGGGGAGGGAAAAGGGTTAGGGGGATGTTGGCCCAGAAACCGGGAAGGGGAATAATAATTAAAATGTAAATAAGAAATACTCAAATTAATAAAGATAAAAAAAACTCAGAATGTTCCACTTCTACTTGAATGTGTATTGCTTTTGTATATAACAAAGTCAACCATTCTACATCAAATCATCATAGTGAGAAGCCATCTGCCACATGACATGTTTCTCCAGAGATTAATATTACTGTCTGAAAACACATTCATATTACTGAGTGGAAGCTAAGAAGTTGTTATGAGGAAGAGGAGATGCTGTCCTGAACTCAGGAAGCAATCAGAAGCCTAGACCCAAAAGAATATCACCTGGAGTCATACACACACACACACACACACACACACACACACACACACACACACACACACACACACACAATCCTGTACAGAAAAAAGTGCCTAAAAGGATTAGACTTAGTGCTTTCCCAAGTTTGGAGTGTTGTGTATAAGATTTGTGACTTAAAATCTGTAGAATATGTAAGAATATTTCCTTATACTTACTTGAACCGAATATGTTTCCAGTAAACCTTAAAAGAATTTGTTCTCCTTCTCTTACTTGGAAATGTCTTGATTATTCTGGAAGTCCTCCAAATCCTTCTGTGCTAGATTTAACTCCTTAGCAGGTACTGCTAAAATAACCACTCTGTGTGGATTGTCCTTCTGGCGTGAGAATACAATGCAGGCAGTGGTGCTGAGGGAGGCTTCCTCTAAAGACTTGACAAAAGAAACTAAATGGCTATTGTCCACTGGGGAAGAGAGTTGGAGCACTATAAACCTGTGAAAAAGAAAAGAGGAAAGACCTGAGCAAAGGATGAAGCATTGAAACACCACAGACCCAAGGAAAAGATAATTTTTACAAACTTCCATTTAAAGCAAACATTCTGATGGCCAACTAGCTAAATGAATGAAGAACTTCAGTGAAACCCTGGCAGTCAAGAAACAAGTTCAGATAAACTAAGTTCTTTGTTGTCTTTTTCTTTTTGTCTTTGTGTCTGTCTGTCTGTCTGCTTTATATGCATGTTTCTGTGGGTATATACATCTTAGAGTTTGGATGTGTGGGCGTATGTATGTATATGCATGGGGAAAAGAAAAGGTCAATGTTTTTTTTTTCTTTTTTTCTTTTTTTTTTCAGGGTAAGTTTAATGGACTGGGAAAAGACAAGGGCAAAAGACAAGCAGATGAGAAGAATCTAAATCAGGGGTAGCTGCAGATTCACTTTGTAGTGTGTCTAACAGAGGTATCCTAATAAACTGTCTGCAGGAGGAGCCCTGGGTAACACAGTGACTCTGTTTCATTCTGACAAGCCACTTATCAGCTTGGGTCTGAGTAAAAAATGTATACAATCTGTTGGCACATGCTAAAAATTTAGAGTATTGCAAAAACACAAAGTAGGGAGGAGATGTAATTCTCTAGAAAGAAAAGGAAAAATACCTAGGTGGTTCCCAAAGTGAAAATGAAAAATGTCTATGTGGTTTCCAAAGCATATGATCTTGTATCCATCCTCTTCCTGATGAAGTTCCTCTGTGGAACTTTACTCACTAAAACTGAAGGGATGGTACAGAAAGCAGAAAAAAGAGCAAACTGAAAGACATGAGCCCTGACTCAACCCAATCCTACAGCTCTCTAGAAGCCTGTAACACCTTTAAAATCTCCCCAGAAAATCCCCTTTTGAGCTTTTTTAAAAATCAATTTAAGTAAGTTTGTAAAGAAAGGTGCTTCTTTATAGCATATGTGTATTTTGTTCCCATTGGCCTGCCTCACTGCTGGCTCCTGTCCCCACCTCCCTACCACCAGTCACCTTCCCTCTGCTGCATATTCCAGCATTCCATTCCCTCCCTGCACATCCCTCTCCCTTGAGATCTCTCCATCCCCTACTATGTTCTTCTTTCATGACCCCTCCGTGCCACATGCACAAATGTACACATACTAAAATCGAGGATGCACATAAGTCAGAAACGTGTAGACTTGGTCTTCCAGTCTGAATTACTTTTGTTTCTTATAATGGCTTCTAGTTTTATCCATCTTTTGAAAATGTGAAGATTTCATTTTTCTTTTTTTTTTTTATTATTAACTTGAATATTTCTTATATACATTTCGAGTGTTATTCCCTTTCCTGGTTTCCGGGCAAACATCCCCTTCCCTCCTCCCCTTCCTTATGGGTGGTCCCCTCCCCACCCTCCCCCATTGCCACCCTCCCCCGACAGTCTAGTTCACTGGGGTTCAGTCTCAGCAGGACCCAGGGCTTCCCTTTCACTGGTGCTCTTACTAGGATATTCATTGCTACCTATGAGGTCAGAGTCCAGGGTCAGTCCATGTATAGTCTTTAGGTAGTGGCTTAGTCCCTGGAAGCTCTGGTTGCTTGGCATTGTTGTACATATGGGGTCTCAAGCCCTTCAAGCTCTTCCAGTTCTTTTCTGATTCCTTCAACGGGGGTCCTATTCTCAGTTCAGTGGTTTGCTGCTGGCATTCGCCTCTGTATTTGCTGTATTCTGGCTGTGTCTCTCAGGATCGATCTACATCCTGCTCCTGTCGGTCTGCACTTCAGAAAAGGTCAATGTTAGATGTTATATATCTCTCTCCATCCTGTTCCTCCTTATCATTTGAGATAGAGTAAAATTCCAAAGCTTCTGTAAGGCAAAGGACACTGTCATTAGGACAAAATGGCAACCAACAGATTGGGAAAAGATCTTTACCAATCCTTCATCCCATAGAGGGCTAATATCCAATATATACAACAAACCCAAGAAGTTAGACTCCAGAGAATCAAATAACCCTATTTTAAAAAATAAGGTACAGATCTAAATAAAGAGTGTCTAAATGAACCTAGAGAGTTCATCAGGTCCCCTAGGCTAGCTGGCCAATCAGTCCTAGAGATCTGCCTGTCTCTTTTCTCAGTACTGGAGTTGAATATGTTAACTGTCATGGTAAGGCTCTTGATTGTTGGGGAACTGAAATGAGATCCTCTTGTTTGCATGTTAGGAACTTTACTGACTGAGATCTCTCCCTCATTCTAAAGGTAAGTTTCAAAACATGCTTTTGGTTATTGTTATGTGCTGTCTTCTTGATATGTAGCCCAGCCAGCCTTGAACTCACAGAGGTCCTTCCTCCACCTTCTTCCTGAGCTTACAAGTGTACACTATGGTATACCCATCTAAAACATATTCTTAAAACAATCATCCTGTCTCTGCTGAACTTTAAATGTTCCCCAAATATTTTAATTATAGAGTCGTGCATCCCATACCTTTTCCATAAGTGACTAAAAACATACCTGGGTGGTCCTATAAGATTATAATGGAGTTGAGAAATTCCATCACTTAGTGATGCTGCAGTCTTCACACCACAGTACAAGCATATTTGAGGCAATGTTGGAATGAGAAATCTATTGCTCTGCCAACTGTATGAAATCATGACATATATAATTATGTACACTACATGATACTTGATGTTAACAATAAACAACTATGTTACTGGTTTTTGTATTTACTCTAATGTAATTTTATCATTAATTTAAGAAAGTATTCCATCAACATAAGTATGCCACCCACAAAGGGCCCAGAAGAAGGCACTGCAGCCTTAGAAGAGGACAACTCTATGTGTGTTGTTGGTCTTAAGGTAATTCCTGTTGGTAGGGAGGTAAAAGGTGGTATTATGACAATTCTGATGCTATGTGTACCAAGAATAATGTGCATTTGTGTCTTGGACTTTAACAACAAATAAAAATTAAATTACTCCACATGAGTTAGTTTAAATCTATACAGTAGGTAGAGGCAGAAGGATTGCCATGAACTTGAAGCCATTAATACTCTCAGCCCTAAAGAATCCCACGCCCTTTTCTAAACTTCATAGGTTCTTGCATTCTTAAAAAAGAAAAGAATGTAAGGTAAACAGATTTATATAGCCAAACAATTGGTTTCTGTTTTAATTTTAGCTAGAAATAATCCAAAATTCGTAGATATATGAAACTTTGAAATAATAGTAAGCAATCTTGTATAAGACTGAAGATGTAATAAGTTCAGCCTCACCAATGACATGATATTTCTAAGGCCTGCAGAAGTGTACAGCAACACCATAAACTTTCAGAATCAGTGTTCAATGACTCACCCAGAAACTGCAAACTCAATTCATGGTAAGTGAACACTAGGGGTATACATTTTAAAAACATCATTCATCATATTTTATTTTACTATGCTGATAAATGTTTTGGTAAATCAGTTTCTGTATGTTTATTTACATTGGTTAAAATGTCATATTATTTTCGGTCTAAAAGCTTGCTAAAAGTGAATTTAGATCCATCATCTTCAACCATGCACTCTCAGGGGTTTTCAGATCATGCCCCACTGATTTGTGTGAGTATGCTGTGCTCCTTGTATGACTGTGCACTTACTAAGGTTCATAATGTTCATGATTCCATCATTAAAGTAAAGGTGGCTATAGAATAGTATCAAAGTAATGGTTCAACATACAGAAGCAAACTGTGCTCAAAATGATCCATTCGTGAAACACAAGGGGAATGAAATACTTATCTCCGTTTCTGTGACATGGGAGATTTTATAGTGGATCTTGTTTTGGGGTTAAATTTTATTCAACCCTAAACAATATCATCCAGTACTAATGCTCAGAGTATAATATTTTATGTCCCTACAGAGGTATATAAACTAAGGTGAGGTCACTAGGATGACCCTAATTCAAAATTACCAGCATAATCCCAAAGAGTATGCAGAATTAAAAGAAGCACATACACTGTATAAAAAAATGTTCTAGAACTGTTAAGATAATAACTCAATTTGTAACACTTTGTTACAGCACTCTGGGAAACTGATACAGACTTAGATCACAGAACTGGGCAAACTAACCCATGATTGTTCTCCAGAGACTAGGAGAAAAGGAGTCCTGATCCAGAGCAGTCTTTTCCCACAAACAAGGACTGTTGGGTTGAACCATCAAAGCCATCTACTGTGGTATACCATGGCTCCCCTGAGGCACTAGGCTGAGGAAAGTCCAAGTAAAACCAGTTCTTCCACTGTCTTCCCAGGATCCCTTTGCTTCATTTATTCACTCACAGGATCTTATTAAAGGCCTCCCTCACTCATTCAATTGCCCTCTCATCTAACACTGTTTGTGCAGAATTTGGCTCAGGGTAATCATAGAGGTGAGGTTGTCATTTTGAAGTGAAACCTATCTTTAGACATGGGTGAAACCTATCTTTAGACATCTACACCTCATGTACCTTAAAACTGTCCTTTAATGGGCCATCTAGAGAACATGGAAATGAGGACATTAAATGAAGGAACTGAAATAACAAATTCCATCTACATCTAAATAGTTATGGGTTGGGGATTTAGCTCAGTGGTAGAGCACTTGCCTAGCAAGCGCAAGGCCCTGGGTTCGGTCCCCAGCTCCGGAAAAAAGAAAAAAAATAAATTATGAGATGAGCATAGGAGAAGTTAATTGCTCTCCTGTGCAATTTAAGAAATGAAGGTGCTGTTCTGAAACTATTTTGGGGTTAAGAGAAACCTGTAAAAATAAACTGATGTTGCAAGGTTTTTTGCAAGCCCTACTTAAACTCTCCCGAGCAAAGCTGCAATCAAAGGACTCATGTCAATTGTAGTTTGCATTTCTAAGTACACCCTAAAAGGGAGCTTATATATCTAGCTGAGTAATAAAAGTATAATCTTATGATTAATTTCTACACATTAATTACATGCTGTAAGAGAGAGCCACCACCTCAGATTGTTTCCTACCGTCTTACCTCTCTAAATGTTCATATAATTTGAATGATACCAAGCCACTCTGGACAGCTTTCACCACAATGTCATCAATCCCAAACCAACCACTATTTCTGCTTCTGAATCCAAGTAATTTTAGTGTTCCACATGCATTGTTACCAGGTTTACTGATGGATGTACTTTTGGACCTACAAAATCATAAGAGAAGTGGATAAAATAAAGAGAAGTGGATAAAAAAGTGGACACAGCAAAAGTCACATTTAATACATCTATCTTTTCATGGATTAACTAACCCAATAACAATTCACCATGTATATATTTTGTATTACTAATTATCCCTGATGTCAAGAATAGAAAGAGGGAATTACTAAAGCCTTTGCTCTTTTCTTCTAGAAATATCTAAAAGCTATCATAGTAATATCTGTTTATAGCATGGGGTGTTCTTGGTGGTATTATAAAGTACAGGTGATTTAGAAGCAAGAACAATACTCAAGGATATGTGCAGAGCAAAAACACTGATAGGATACATTTGAGGAATTAAGGACATTTTACTAGTGACAGAAAGAAGTTTAAATGAACTCTTAGAAACATAATGAATGCACAGATGCTTTAAGGATACTCCTGAATGATTGCATAGCATGCTAGGTAAAGCTATAACCATCACCATTTTATCTCTTTGCTGGTTCTGCCTCTTATAAACAAGTGACCATGCATTAGGTTTTTTATTTGTATGTGTCTCAATTTCACTGGTTATCACTTTAAAATAATATTACCTTTATTTTAGAATTAATTCTGTTAATAGTTGTGAAGGTTCGTTGAAACTGTGAGTGGTATCAGTATTTCCATACCATTTCCACAGCAGAAGATAGCCAATATGCTACTTTTCCTGCTTATATAATACGTCCTATCCACAGCCTGAGAGCTGTATTCCTATGTGATACTATTTGCCAAGTAAAGCTCATTCCACAGACCAGTTTTTAAGAACCCGCCAATATGGTTCCCTTTCTTTGGAATTTGGTTGTGTAGGAGTTCAGAGACTTTGACTTATCACCTTTGTTTGGTTGTAAAGCTCTGGACTACGGAAATTAATTAAGCTTGTGCTTAATTAAGAAGATTTAAAGGGAGAAAGAAAAAAATCAATGTCAAAAAGACAGTGGAGAAAAATTTGACATATTTCGGTGAGTTTTCTTCTTGGATTCATTTTTGCAACATCTTTTTTTCACACCCAAGAGCAAAAGAGCTGAATCTCTTTGGGGAAAAAACAGCCTGCCTGCAATGCAATTTGCTATGGGAGAGAAATTATCTAGCTTCTATGAATCAAGATCTCGATCTCTCTCTCTCTCTCTCTCTCTCTCTCTCTCTCTCTCTCTCTCTCTCTCTTTTCTGTCGATCTCCATGCATTTGTGTTATGTGGAGGGGAGGGGGCAGTGCATAGAGTTAATCTAAACCTAAAGTATTATTCTGCAAAACATTTATTGCTATTTTTCATGAAATCGGGAAGAATGAAATAAAGATTTAGGGAAATTGGCTTTTTAAATGTTAAGTTATAATCACAGATATGGTACAAATTTTAATCCTGAAGCTAAAAAGTAACTTACACAGGAGGATATACTCTCAAGGAATCATTACCTTTGTTATTTGCTAAAAACCAACTTCCCTAAACGTAATGTTGATCCTCCCCTGCCCCCACCCATCATAGTAACTCTTCACTTTTTTCTGTCAATGCTCTGAGTTTTCTGTGAGTTTGTGACATGTCAGGGAAGCCCATACTCCACAACTCATGAAAGACAATAATGCAATTCAGCCAAAATATGTATCTGACTTTCATGAGCAATGGCCACTAAAATAATGGCTAGCCCTTTGTTCTGAGTGTAAAATAAGGCTGCCTGTCTGAGTGGGGCCATATTCCATTAACTAATTCGAAATTAAAGAGAGACTTGCCACTTTGAGGCCATGAAAATGATTGCTAATGGGTCTACTCTAAGTTGCTCTACACCTATGATGGCACCCAAAATGTGTTTTGTTGCCTAAGTACACATACAAGAAGTGAGAAGTAGCCTTCGATAGCCATGAAGTTAGATATAAAGATGTGTTAAAATCCCCTTGGTTTTGAGAGGTTTGTTCTTTTCACTTAACATAGGCTGATCTGCACAGTGTGTTCCTTCTGAGTCCTGTTATGAATTTCTGACAGATTTGGAATGGAAGTTCAGATCTAAGTATCAGTGCATATAAATGAAGGAAATATTCCTATCTAAAACTTGGATTTATGAAGATCATCTAAATTAGGGAGACTATACTAGCGAATATAACTGGTGCAAGGAAGAAGACAAATGAGAGACTAGGCTTTATTCCCAGTTCAAGAAAAAAAATGCATACATACATGCATACATAACATACATACATAGAATTACAATGCTTTTTGCTTAAAGACTTTTTATTTGCTTTTCTGTCACCTAAAAATTACCCTTAATAACCAAGTTAACTATTCTTCACAACCAAGAGAAAGAATCCTTTGATGCTAAATATCTTTGGGGAAAATCATCCTGCAATTTTTTCACTGGGGAAACTGAAACAGGACAAAAACTGAGAAAGTGAGACCAGCCTGGGCTAAGCAGGTACAAGAAAAAGTATATAAAGATTCCATCTCAAAACACAAGAAAAAAATCCTGATTATCAAACAGAATATACAGTAATTGACACAACTTATCTTTAAGTCCAATTATCTCATGATATGTCAATATCACTTGAAATTAATACCTCTCTAAGTAGGCTATGCCCTTACTTATGCACTACTAGTGAACTTTGAAAAATAACATTGCCTAGCAATGTTATTTAATGTAGTTGGTCAAGATCTAATAACAACATTTTGATGTTATGACAATCATCCAAAATAAAATAGACCAAGGCTGGGAAGAGAGTTCACCAAGTATGATATGGACCATAAGAACAGGAGTTCTAACTCTACTGAATAGCACTTACTGAAATGGAAGGTGGGTGGGTGTGCCTGCCCTTTTGTAATCCTACTGGTCAGAAGATGGACATGAGGAATCCTTGAAACCCACTTAATAGACAGACTAGTTGGACCAGTCTGTTCTGCATTCAGAAGAGACCCTGTCAGTTTAATAAGGTGAAGAGTGATTGAAGAAGTTACTCCCCCCATAAACCTAGCACCTCTACACACATGCACACATGCATACATGCTCTCACACATGTGCCTGCATGCATACACACAATTAAAATAAATGAAATATAGTACATCTTTATAAAATTGTTAATTTACAAAATGTTTGCTTTCTCTCCAAATAGCACGAGACTTGTTGAAGATGCTCACTAAAATAAATATGCCATTAATCCCTAAGGGAAAAAATGTGTTGCAAGCAATTACCTTATCAAAATTTTCATAGCACTCTTGACTTTCAGAACATTCCTTTTGTGGTATGCATAATGCATGGGCCTTTAACTGTGAGTGTTATTAACATTTTAGGATTAACTTTTTCTCACAAAACTAATGAATATTAAAATACTGATTTTTACGTAGCATTTCTTCACCCAAAAATGTAAAACAATCCTCTTTATAAATTATTTATGCTGATGATTGAGCTGGTTTAAAATAGAAGTGCTTCTTTCCTACTTTTTGTCAGCTTAACACACATCAGAGTTACCCAGGAAGACAATATTTCATTCGCTTGTGAATATGCTTTATGATATCATCTGTAGGTAAGTCTATACAGCATCTTCTTGAATCATGGTTGATGCGGAACAGGACACTCTGAGTGGTGCCACCCTTCTGAGCATGGTCCTGGGTTGTATAAAAACTCAGGCTGATCAAGCATTCCTCCATGGTCTCTATTTCAGTTCCTGCCCAGACTTCCTTCATTAATGAAGTCAATGATTTGAAAGTATCAAACAGATCAACCCTTTCCTCCCCAAGTTTCTTTTGGTCAGTGGTCATCTCAACAATAAAATCTCTAAGACAGAAAGTAAATGGGCAGTGAATATATGCATAGTCATACACCTAGGGTGTGTAGCATGCAGATGAACTTCCAGCAATCTGTTCTCTACATAATTTTTTATTATTTGTAAATTGGTGATCATTTTCTAGGTCAAATTTTACACACTGAGTTTAATATTTGTTACCAGTATATGACTTTGGGATTTCAATTCAAATGACTTCTTTCTATTTTATGTACATTGGTTTTTTGCGTGTATGTATGACTGTTTGAAGGTGTCAGATCTCAGAGTTACAGACAGTTGTGAGTTGCCAAGTGGGTGCTGAGAATTGAACCTGAGTCCTCAGGAAAAATAGTCACTACTTTTACCTGCTGAGCTATTGAGAGAAAAGATTTTTCTTGGTTCACCTATCAAAATTTATCAATTATCAAGTTTTAAATTTAAATTTAATTTAAAATTATCAAGTCATAAATTTTTGAGAGTCTTACCTAAAAGACATTGTTCTTATTTCCAATTATACTCATCACAGACTCCATTGCGTGACCTACTCTGTGTCATGAATGTGTGTCTGATTGTGACAGCTGAGGTTCCTTCATGAACTGTTAATATAGCACAACTACCAGCACATGCTGTTATTTCAAATGTAATTGCTCAAAATAAAAGAACACTCTTGACTGTTCAGCTCATATGTAAGTCAGTTTCTATATCTTGAAATTGTGCTCACAAAGACACTGCACTTTAAGCACTAACACAATTTTTTTCAAGTGTGAAAATATACACAGTGCTAGAATTGCCATGTATTTTGTCTATACCATGTTACTGATCAGCAAGGCCCAACATTTTCAGATTTCCTTCTTAGTGTTAGTGTTTGTTTTGCTTTGTTTTGTTTGTTTGTTTTTCTTTTTCAGCAGGTTTATATTGTCAAACTCAAAAGGAAAGAAAGAAAAAGAAAGAAAGGAAGAAAGAGAGAGAGAGAAAGAAAGAAAGAAGTTTCTTTTTTGTGAAGTACATAATGCTGTACTTCATGGGAAAAGAAGGGGGATGACTCTAATCAATTTCCATTCAGAAGTCTCTTGTTTCTACTCTGAGTACATTTCTATCCATCCACAAGGCAACACATTCTAATACCAGGGAATATACAAATAAAATAACATATGTTAAGATTCTTTAGAGTAAAGTAAGAGATGCATAAATCCACTTTTCCCAATTATAAAATGAATCAATTAATAATGATGTATGTTTTTTAATGAAGCAAATAGTAAAAAAGGAAGAACTATATGTGGAAGACAAATATCATGGAAGACAAAATAACTATTTTCTTTATATTATTACATCCTTTTTCTATATTATTAGGGAGAACCTATTTCTAAGCAAAAGAAATTTTACTTTATATATTAAAGTGTGAACCAACCAATAAATTGCTGCCATTTCTAGAGTTCAAATCTCTTCTAATGTCAAACAACCAGGCATTTGGAAGATAGAGCTATCTCACTTAGGTTAACAGTTTCCTTAAAGTTTTACTGACAAACATGAAAATCTCCTACTAAGTCTGATTGCTCAGAAAAGGTAACCTCAAGAACTGTAGGTTAACGCCCCTCAGATAATCTGCCAGGAGACATGATGATAGATGCCCAGTCAGGTTGCATTGTCTTAGCTCTAACAGCAACCGATTGCTGTGCCTTTGATACCTGTCCATACATAATTCCATTAATGCCCCATAAAAGGCATTCAGAGGAGTTTCCCCTGATAAGAAAGAGAGAGAGAGAGAGAGAGAGAGAGAGAGAGAGAGAGAGAGAGAGAGATTCTGCTTCTTGCCTCTTCAATACTTTTTTCCATGAGTGGAAAAATATACTACCAGGGAGTATTCAAGAGGGACTTCTTCTTTCTTTTCCAAATAGGATTTATAACATGCCAGGAACTCAACACTTTTCAATATTGAAGTATATAATACATTTTAATATTTCACAAAGCAAAAGCTTCAGGTTTAGCAAATAGGAAACATTTTATTTCTTCCATAGTTCTCTGAACCTGTGTTTCACTGAAACTATTATTATTACAATAGATTTTTGACTAGAATTTCTATGTGGGCAAATGCCTGTCCAATAACCAAGAAACAGGAGGTAGCAGAAGTAAGTCTTAATCAAGTAAACAGTCAATGAAGCTGACCACACTTAGAATCACAGTCATACTGGAAAGTGATCATGAAGGCTTAGTGCATTGAGACTGTTGAAAGTAGTCCCTTGCAAGCAGCAGCTGGATCTCAACAGAGGATGAACTGTTGTTGTAAAATTATAAAAATAAAAAAGTATGGTTGTCTTTTACCCTGCTAGGTCCGCACCACAGTGTCCCAAGATATCTGCTAGATATCTTGGTGGAAACACATCCCAGCCGCACACTTTCCTACACTCAAACCCTCACATAAAAGAACACACAACACAATAACCTTTGACCCAATTGGTAAGATATAATTGCCCACTTAAACATACAAAGCCCGGTACCATCCATCCCTTGAGAACATTAATAACAACCTGTAAATACATAGAGCGGAATCTTAAAATCACCTGCCATGGCGGTGATTTTCTGTCTCCCTTTCTGTTCTAGTCTCCTCCTTTTCCTTCAAACTTCTCTCCCGCCCATCCTTCCTTCTCCTCCAATGACAGGCCTCCTTCTATCACACCTGCCCCTCACCTGTACTTTACAAATTCAATAGGGAGGTGGTTCTGGTGAAGTTACCTGAGTTCTGAGAAGGTGACTAGGCAGCTGTCTTGGGGCAGTGGAATTAGCATCAAAATACAGATAACATGAGGGCAAACCACAACACTGAACTAAATGTCATCTGAGGAAATGAACTCCATTTCAGGCCAACAGAAGTCCTATAGTACACATGCAGGCATTTGACCTTCCGAAATATGGAAATTGAGCCATGAATGACAGCTAACAGAAGCAATAGCTACAAGCAGGAACTCCCAAGACTAAGGATATTAGAATTAATAAGCAAAAATGAAAAAAATACATGTAAAAATTTTAAAATGCAAAGACAGTGATACAAAAAAATTACTAGGCAGCAGTTGGCTATCAGGAATCTAGGAACTTTTAATATGTAACAAATGCAAACACAAGCATTGAGAAGAAAATATTGAAAACAATGATTCAAATATTGTCTTAAAGTCCACTTTTCGAGGTATTTTTTAACACTTGGGGTGTTTTGAGCTGGAATGTTAGGAAATTATTTGGCATATTGCAGTAGATAAATGATGATGGAAATATGTAAGAGAAGAATTGTGAAATGAGGTTAGAGATTGGCTAAGATGGTGATATTGAGTAGCAAAATGGTGCACACCCAGATCATGTTGATGTCCATAGAGTCTCTATCATTTATTTTATAGTAAAGAATGTTTGATTTCTTTCCCAAGCCATAAATCAGCAGAGTGCTGTCCCAAGTTACTTATGTTGCGAGCACAGCAGGAAAGAGAATATCACCCTTAACCAAGACAAATGATAGCTACTCAATGGAACGGAAATGTGTGAACTCAGGTCAGGACTGCATCATTCACAGGTTAATAGACATGTAGAGGTCCTTAATGTCACTGCACTTAAGTCCTCACATGGGTAAAATGATAGAATAGGTAAAAATATACAAAACAAACATGCTCTGGAATGACCTCTCAGCTAATAATACGTATGACTCAAGCCTTATTTCTCAAAACAAAGAGAAGGGATTCATGTATAGGTAAATATAAATCAAATTTCATTTATTTTGAAAAAATTAATCCTTTTCTTACATTAAATGAAGAAAGTATAAGTATTACCTTGCATGCTCATAATTAACCATATCATATATTCTTGAAAGCATTACTCTTATATCTATATTATTAAAAATCACCATTTTCACATGACACATTCTTGGGTCCCTTAGAATCAAAACTTTTTCTTATTGTGGGTCAACAATGGGAACATACTTCCTTCTATTTTATTAATGATGCATAAATACAAACCACCTGATTATGGTTAATTTTCTCTCATTAAGTTAGCAATAGCAATGTCTCCAACTCACCTGTTGAAGTAGGAGGGTATTGACAGGTTGCTGTGTACTGCTGCACTCTCTTCTCCTCTATGATCTTTCTCAAACTCAAGGTTCTTTTTGTCAGGTAGAGGAGAACAAGGGAGAAATACAATGACTGGCTTCTGAAAGGGATGGGTTGATGGATGCTGGATGTAAATAAGTGGACTGGTGGACACTACTGAGCAGGAAGGATCTTGATTTGCTTTTAAATATAACACTAGAGAAGGGTCAACTGGCTGGATCTAAACAAAGAAGAAATAAACAAATCTCCATGTCCACCTATAGACACTCACACATACAGAGGCACATATGTTGCAAATATTGATATGCCCCTAAAATAATTTTCTAAAAATGTTAGGGAACATATCATTATGTTTCTCTGTACATTTTTTTCTAGAAAGAAAATAGTTTTTGTAAAAGCACATAACTGAATAAAATCTTTTAAAACACGTGTGTGTGTACATGCATGAGCATGTGAGTTTTCCTGTGCATGTGCGTATGTGCGTGTGTGTATGTGTATGTGAGTAGTTTAAAAATATGCTAATGTATAAAAAACAACATAATAAAAAACAAAAGTGAATGTTCATGTAATTTATATCTATAACTATTAGATTACATGATTAAACACAAAGGTGAAAAGCAAGACTATATTTATTTAGTTCCTCTCATACAAAATGGCAAATAATAAAAAAGTTGACAAAATTCAAAGTTTATAGAAAATATTTGTGAATGAAATATTACAATTATCCTTCTTTCCTAATCTTTCTTGACATACTATTAGTGATAAGAACGAAGAAGAAGAAGAAGAAGAAGAAGAAGAAGAAGAAGAAGAAGAAGAAGAAGAAGAAGAAGAAGAAGAAGAAGAAGGAAGGAGAGAAGAAAGAAAGAAAGAAAGAAAGAAAGAAAGAAAGAAAGAAAGAAAGAAAGAAAGAAAGAAAAAGAAAAAAGTAGGTGGAAGTTTGTCTAGTGCTATCCTGGCTTCTTGTTGAAGGGGAGCCTTGTGAGACACCAAGAGTGCCCTGTCTCCCTATGAAAACTTTCAGGGGTCACAAAACATACCAGTTTGAAACCCTGTCTGACCACCGTCTGAGTTGGATCATCTGCAGGATACCACAACTGGGTCTGACTGAGCCATAGCCTGCAGAGTAGGGATCACCTATGACACAGACTATAGAATATGGTCTGCCCTAAGCACAGACAAGATAGTGGGTACTCTGACCTCCAATGCCTAGTTCATAGCTCCACTACCTTCCTGAGAAGTCCTACTGCCATCAGAATCGTCTAGCCACAACCGAGGAAAACCAGATGCCTAAAGGCGAGCAGAAGAATACAATCAACAAGATCCAGGGCAGTACGGCATCACAATAGCTCAGCTTTCCTGCCTCAGCAAACGCTGAATATACTAATGAAACTGAAGCACAAGAAGAGGATCTTAAATCCACTCTTAAAGATGGTAGAGGCCTTTAAATAGGACATGAATAAAGTCCTTAAGGAAACACAGCAAAATACATTCAAACAGGTAGAGGCATTAAAAAAGAAAGGAAATAAATACAAAGAAATACAGGAAAATGTAATTTAAAAAAGGTAAAGGATATGAATAAAACTGCCCAAGATCAGAAAAGGTAAATTGAATCAATAAAGAAAACATAAATTGAAGGAATCTTGTAGAATGAAAACCTAGGAAAGGGAACAGAATCTACAGACCAACACCAACAGAATAAAGGAGATAGAAGAATCTCAGGTGTAAGGGATATAATAGCAAAAATCAATATATCAGTCAAAGAAAATGCAAAATCTAAAAATTTCATGACAAAAATATCCAGGAAACTTGGGACACTACGAAAATACCATGCCTAATAATAATAAGAGGAGGAGGAGGAAGAGGAGGAGGAGGAGCAGGAGGAGCAGGAGGAGCAGGAGAAGCAGGAGGAGGATTCCCAACTCAAAGGCCCAGAAAACATTTTCAACAAAATCATTGAAGAAAATTTTCCTAAACTTAAAAAAAAAAAAAAAGATGTGCCTATAAACATGCAAGAAGCATACAGAACATAAAACAAAGAAAATACTTCTGTGACATAATAGTGAAAATACTAAATATACATAACAACGAAAAAAATTCAAAGAGGAAGGAAAAGTCCAAGTAACAAGTAACATATGAAGGATGCTTATCAGAATTATACTTGGTTTTTCATATGGGACTCAAAAAGCTAGAAGGACCTTGGAAGAGATCTTACAGATTCCAAAAAGACCATAAAAGTCAGGCCAGCTACTATATTCAGCAAAACATTCAATCAACATGGAAAAGCCAAGATAGTCCATGATAAACCAAATTTTCACCAACCCAGCACTACAGAGTATACTGGAAGGAAAACTCCAAAAAATGAGGTTAACTCTACTCAAGAAAATACAAGAATAAATAATTGCACATTATTAACACAAATAGAAGAGAAACACACATATAATTACACATGAACACACATATAACAACTGGAAACATTAAAATAGCCAATACTAAGAATCATTAATCATTAACATCTCTCAACATTAATAGACTGAATACCTCAGTAAGAAGGCAGAGACTAACAGAATGGATGCATAAACAGAATCTATCATTCTACTATAAACAAGAAACACATCTCCGCAATCTGTATCTTAATATAAAATGCTAGAAATAAGTTTCCCAAGCAAATGGACCCAAAAAAAAACAAGCTGGAGTAGTCGCTCTAATATCTAATAAAATGGACTTTCAACCAAAAGTAATCAAGTAATAAAAAGAAATGTGAAAGGACACTTCATACTCATCAAAGAAAAAAAATCCACCAAAAATCCACCTCAATTCTGAACATCTATGTCCCAAATGCAAAGACACCCACATTCTTAAAAGAAACATTACTAAACTTAAGTCATGTATCAACCTCTAACACATTAACACCCACTCTTACCAACTGACAGGTCATCGAGACAGAAACTAAACAAAGAAATAAACTTACGCAGGTTATGATTCAAATGAACGTAACAGGCATATATGGAACATTTCACCCACACAAAAGAATATACATTGTTCTAAGCATTTCACAAAGCTTTCTCAAAAATTGACAATATACTTTGTCACAAAGGAAACTTGAACAGATAAAAAGAACTGAAATAACTCCATTAATTTTATCAGATTATCATGGATTAGAGCTGTCTTATCAACAACAGAAACAACAGAAACCCTACGTAATCATGGAAATTGAAAAATTCTCTACTCAGTGATCACTGGATCAGGAAAAAAATAAAGAAATAAATTAAAAGGGCTTTCTAGAACTCAATAAAAATGAAGGCACAACCTACCTGAATATATGGGGGACACTATGAAAATACTGCTAAGAGGAAAATTCATAGCACCAAGTGTACTCATAAAGCATTTGGAAGTTCTCATACAAACAAAGTAAAAATACATCTGAAGGCTCTAGAAGAAAAATGAAAAAAATCATGCACATGCAGGAGGATTAGAATAAATGGCAGGAAATAATTAAATTCAGGCATGAAATCAAACAGTGAGAAACAAGGAGAACAATACAAATAATCAGAGAAACCATGAGCTGGTTCTTAAAAAACAAACAAACAACAAAAAACAACAACAACAGCAGCATAGACAAATCCTTTGCTAAATAAACTGAAAGGCAGAGAGACACTATCCAGATTAACAAAATCAGATTTGAAAAGGGAGCTATAACAACAGATACTGAGGAAATTCAAAAAATCATTAGGTCTTACTTCGAAAGCTTGTACTCCACAAAATTAAAAATTTAAATGAGATGGATGGTTTTCTAGACAGATACCAATTACCAAAGCTATATCAATATTGGGTAAACTATCTGATTAGTCCTAAAACCACTAAAGAAATAGAAGCAGTTATTAAAAGTCTCCCAATCAAAAAAAGCCCTAGACAAGATGGTTTGAGTGTGAAATTCTTCTAGACTTTCAGAGAACTAATACCAAAACTCCTTAAATTATTCTACAAAATAGCAAAGAAGGAATATGGCTAAACTCATTCTGTGAGGCCATGGTCACCCTGATGCCTAAACTACACAAAGATTCAACAAACAAAGAGAAATTCAGACCAATTTTCCGTATGGACATTGAGGCAAAAACACTTAAAATTCTTGCAACCCAAATCCAAGAACACATCAAAGACATCATACACCATGATGAAGTAGGTTTCATTCCAGGGATGTAGGGGTGGCTCAATATATGAAAATCCATCAACATAAACTACCGTATAAACAAACTGAAAGAAAAAGAAACCACATGATCATCTCACTTGATGTCAAAAGAGCATTTGACAAACTCCTACACCCCTTCATGATGAAAGTCTTAGAGAGAGCAGGGTTACAAGATTCATACTTAAACACAATAAAGACAATATACACCGAGCCAATAGCCAACATCAGATTAAAAGAATAGAAATTTACTATGAAAGACAGAAGATCCTGGACAGATGTCATACAGACCCTAAGAGAACACAAATGCCAGCCCAGGTTACTGTATCCAGCAAAACTCTCAATTAACATAGATGGAGAAACCAAGATTTTCCATGACAAAACCAAATTTACACAATATCTTTCTCCAAATCCAGCCCAACAAAGGATAATAAATGGTAAAGCCCAACACATGAGGCAAGCTACACCCTAGAAAAAGCAAGAACTAATTGTTTTGCAAAAAAACAAAGAGAAGACAAGCACAAAAACAAAATCTCATATCCAAACACGAATGTAAGAGGAAGCAACAAACACTGTGCCTTAATGTCTCTCAACATCAATGAACTCAATTCCCAATAAAAAGACACAGAGTAACAAACTGGATATTCCATGAGGACCCTACATTTTGGGCCTCCAGGAAGCATACCTCAGAGACAAAGACAAATACTACCTCAGAGTAAAAGGCTGGAAAACAACTTTCCAAGCAAATGGTGTAAAGAAGCAAGCTGGGGTAGCCATTCTAATATTGAATAAAATCTATTTTCAACCAAAACTCATCAAAAAATATAAGGAAGGACACTTCATATTCATCAAAGGAAAAATCCACCAAGATGAACTTTCAATCCTAAATATCTGTGCTCAAAATATAAGGGAACCTACATACATAAAAGAAACCTTACTAACACTCAAAGCACACATTCTATCTCACACAATAATAGTAGGAGATTTCAACACCCCCACTCATCAATGAACAGATTATGGAAACAGAAATTAAACAGAGACATAGACAGACTAAGACAAATCATGAACCAAATGGATTTAACAGATATTTATAGAACATTCTATCCTAAAATAAAAGGATATACCTTCTTCTTACTACCTCATGGTACTTTCTCCAAAATTGACCATATAATTGGTCATAAAACAGGCTTCAACAGATACAGAAAGATAGAAATAAACCCATGTGTCCTATAAGACCACCATAGGCTAAAGGTGGCCTTCAATAACAATAAGGAAATAATGTCCACATATACATGGAAGTTGAACAATGCTCTACTCAACGATAACCTGGTCAAGGAAGAAATAAAGAAAGAAATTAAAGACTTCTTAGAATTTAATGAAAATGAAGATACAACATACCCAAACTTAAGGGACACAATGAAAGCTGTGCTAAGAGGAAAACTCATAACTCTGAGTGCCTACAGAAAGAAACAGGAGAGAGCATATATCAGCAGATTGACAGCACACCTAAAAGCTCTAGAACAAAAAGAAGCAAATACACCCAGGAGGAGTAGAAGACAGGAAATAATCAAACTCAGAGCTGAAATCAGCCAAGTAGAAACAAAAAGGACCATAGAAAGAATCAACAGAACCAAAAGTTGGTTCTTTGAGAAAATCAAAAAGATAGATAAACCCTTAGCCAGACTAACGAGAGGACACAGAGAGTGTGTCCAAATTAACAAAATCAGAAATGAAAAGGGAGACATAACTACAGAATCAGAGGAAATTCAAAAAATCATCAGATCCTACTACAAAAGCCTATATTCAACAAAACTTGAAAATCTGCAGGAAATGGACAATTTCCTAGACAGATACAAGCTACCAAAATTAAATCAGGAAAAGAGAAACCATTTAAACAACCCCATAACTCCTAAAGAAATAGAAGCAATCATTAAAAGTCTTCCATCCAAAAAGAGCCTAGGTCCAGATGGGTTCAGTGCAGAATTCTATCAGATCTTCATAGAAGACCTCATACCAATACTATCCAAACTATTCCACAAAATTGAAACAGATGGAGTGCTACTGAATTCCTTCTATGAAGCCACAATTACTTATACCTAAAACACAAAGACCCAACAAAGAAAGAGAACTTCAGACCAATTTATCTTATGAACATCGACACAAAGATACTCAATAAAATTCTTGCAAACCAAACCCAAGAGCACATCAAAACAGTGATCCATCATGATCAAGTAGGTTTCATTCCAGGCATGCACAGATGGTTAATATATGGAAAACCATCAACATAATCCATTATGTAAACAAATTGAAAGATAGAAAGAACATGATCATTTCACTAGATGCTGAGAAAGCATTTGACAAAATTCAACACCCCTTCATGATAAAAGTACTGGAAAGAACAGGAATTCAAGGCGCATAGCTAAACTTAGTAAAAGCCATACACAGCAAACTAGTAGCTAATATTAAACTAAATGGAGAGAAACTTGAAGCAATCCCACTAAGATCAGAGACTGGACAAGGCTGTGCACTCTCTCCCTACTTATTCAATATAGATCTTGAAGTCCTAGCCAGAGCAATTAGACAACAAAAGGAGTTCAAAGGGATATACATTGGAAAGGAAGAAGTTAAACTATCACTATTTGCAGATGATATGATAGTATATTTAAATGATTACAAAAGTTCCACCAGAGAACTACTAAACCTGATAAACACCTTCAGCAAAGTGGCTGGGTATAAAATTAACTCACATAAATCAGTAGTCTTCCTATACACAAAAGAGAAACAAGCTGAGAAAGAAATTAGGGAAATGACACCCTTCATAATAGTCTCAAATAATATAAAATACCTCGGTGTGACTTTAACCAAGCAAGTAAAAGATCTGTATGCTAAGAACTTCAAGCCTCCAAAGAAAGAAATTGAAGATCTCAGAAGATGGAAAGATCTCCCATGCTCATGGATTGGCAGGATTAATATAGTAAAAATGGCCAAAGGGATCAACAGATTCAATGCAATCCCTATCAAAATTCCAATCCAATTCTTCATAGAGTTAGAAAAAACAATTTGCAAATTCATCTGGAATAACAAAAAACCCAGGATAGCTAAAACTGTTCTCAACAATAAAAGAAATTCCAGGGGAACACTATCCCTGAACTCAAGCAGTATTACAGAGCAATAGTGATAAAAACAGTATGGTATTGGTAAAGAGACAGGCAGATAGACCAGTGGAATAGAATTGAAGACCCAGAAATGAACCCGCACACCTATGGTCACTTGATTTTTGACAAAGGGCCAAAACCTTCCAATGGATAAAAGACAGCATTCTCAGCAAATGGTGCTGGTTCAACTGGAGGTCAGCATGTAGAAGAATGCAGATCAATGCATTCTTATCACACTGTATAAAGCTTAAGACCAAGTGGATCAAGGACCTCCACATCAAACCAGATATACTCAAACTAATAGAAGAAAAAGTGGGGAAGAATCTCGAACACATGGGAACTGGAGAAAATTTCCTGAACAAAACACCAATGGCTTATGCTCTAAGATCAAGAATCGACAATGGGATCTCATAAAACTACAAAGCTTCTGTAAGGCAAAGGACACTGTTGTTAAGACAAAATGGCAACCAACAGGTTTGGAAAAGATCTTTACCAATCCTACAACTTATAGCAGGCTCATATCCAAAATATACAAAGAACTCATGAAATTAGACTGCAGAGAGACAAATAACCCTACTAAAAATGGTGTTCAAAGCTAAACAAAGAATTCACAGCTGAGGAATTCCAAATGGCTGAGAAGCACATAAAGAAATGTTCAACATCTTTAGTCATAATGCAAATCAAAACAACCCTGAGATTCCAACTCTCACCAGTCAGAATGGCTAAGATCAAAAACTCCGGAGACAGCAGATGCTGGCTAGGATGTGGAGAAAGGAACACTCCTCCATTGTTGGTGGGATTGCAGACTGGTACAAGCACTCTGGAAATCAGTCTGGAGATTCCTCAGAAAATTGGACACTGAACTACTTGAGGACCCAGCTATACCCCTCTTGGGCATATACCCAAAAGATGTTCCAACATACAACAAAGACACATCCTCCACTATGTTCATAGCAGCCTTATTTATAATAGCCAGTAGCTGGAGAGAACCCAGATGACCTTCCACAGAAGAATGGATGCAGAAAATGTTGTATATCTGCACGATGGAATACTACTCAGATATCAAAAACAATGATTTTATGAAATTCATAGGCAAACTGATGGAACTGGAAAATATCATCCTGAGTGAGGTAACCCAATCACAGAGAAACACACATGGTATGCACTGATTAATAAGTAGATATTAGCCTAAATGCTCAAATTACCCTAAATGCACAGAACACATGAAACTTGGCTGACCAATATGCGGATGCTTTACTCCTTCTTTAAAAGGGGAAAAAGAATACCCTTGGGAGGGGATAGGGAGGCAAAGTTTAGAACAGAGACTGAAGGAATGCCCATTCAGAGCCTGTCCCACTTGTGGACCATAGATATACAGCCACCAAACTAGATAAGATGGATAAACAAAGAAATGCAGACTGACGGGACCAAACGTAGATCTCTCCTGAGAGACACAGCCAGAATAAGGCAAATACATATGCGAATGCCATCATTAAGCCACGGAACTGAGAACAGGACCCCCGTTGAAGGATTCAGAGAAAGGACTGAAAGAGCTTTAAGGAGTTTGTGACCCCATGAACAAAAATGCCAACCAACCAGAGCACCCAGGAACTAAGCCAATACCCAAAGACTATACATTGACTGACCCTGAGCTCCAACTGCATAGTTAGCAATGAATAGCCCAGTAAGGGCACCAGTGGAAGGGGAATCCTTTGGTCCTGTGATTGAACCCCCAGTGAATGGGATTCTTGGGGGGAGGGTGGTAATGGGGGGAGGATGGGGAGGTGAACACTCATATAGAACGGGAGGGGGAGGGGCTAGGGGGATGTTGACCTGGAAACTGGGAAATTGAATTACAATTGAAATGTAAATAAGAAATACCCAATTTATTAAAGAGGGAGGAAGAAAATAAAGAAAAGAGAACTTTAAAGCATTTCCAATAACATCAGGGACAAGAATGCCCAATATCCCCACATCTATTCAATATAGTACTTGAAGTTCTAGCTAGAGCAATAGGACAACTAAAGGAGATCGAGGTGATACAAATTGGAAAAGAGGAAGTCAAAGGATCACTATTCACAAATGTTATTATGGTATTCATAAGTGACTCCAAATATTTCATCAGAGAACTCACATAGATGAGTTAAAAAAAATGCTTGAATCCATTATACCCCATGGTGTGGAGGGATCACATTCAAGGAGCAGAGATGACCCTAGGTTGAAGCAAAGGATAAGTTGATAGTTAAGAGTTTCTCAAGCTTGAACTTCTCAACAATAAATGAAAATTAATTAATTTTTGTAACTTAAATCCTCACACATGTATAATAAACAGTCATCCTATCTTCACAATTTTAATTGCTGGTGGCTGGACTCTCGCCATCTTTGGCTAAAATAATTTTGATTATTTTTTTTACTAGAATGAATTTTATATATTGATCTTGTCTAGAAGTTTCTATGCTATTTTACAGATCTCCAAGGAATAGAATTTTATTACTTGGATATTTTTCACTAAGATTGTGCATATGTACTGTCAGAAAAATTCTTCTTTCTAACAAATCACATCTTCAGATGCCACAATAAAAATCAGTGTTTCTTTTTGCAGTAGAAACAGAAAACTACAGAATATACAGTTTCTTCCTTGAGTATATATTTATACTCAAATAAATAATCATACATTCAACTACATATTCAAATTTCTATTCTTACAAAATGGAACTGAGTCCATAAATGAAAGTGTATAATCACCAATGCCTTCAATGAAGATACAGTCTAAGAAGCAATCTGTTCTATTCATGCTTCCCCAAATACCAGCTAGACTCCACCCAGCATGAGTGGAAAATAGCACATGTACACACAAACATTTCAGGGTTATTCACAATGGAAAATAATCTATCATTTGAGAGCTGACTAAGGGAAACATTTCACAATATCACGGTTGGGAAAATTCTGAGCACAATCATTCTTCTTCAGTGGCCAGAGGGAAAGTAGTGAGAAGAAAGGTCTCCTGGGAACAAGTGGAGGTTGCTGAGCACCGAGACCACATTTGGCAGATACTGGGGGAAAATAAAAAGGCTTTGAGAACTAGGATGTTGAAATGTCATAGAACCCACATAAAACGTTGGAAGGTATCCAGAACCCAAAGGTTCTTACCCTAAAACCAGTGATAACTGTTATTAGCCTACGATGTAATGTACAGTTTTTAAATAAACAATGGTCCTCTTAATTTTACTTGTGACTCAATTAATTCAGTCACAAAATGTTTTTCAAGCCCATCTTGGAAAGACATTTGTACTGTGACCAGTTTCTAAAGCACTTGTATAAAGGACACACAGACTTGCCAAGATTTAGAAGCCTACTCTAGAGCAATGCTGATCAGACATTCATATTCACAGGAACTAGTCTAAATCTAACACATATTAGTTGCATGAATAAGGGTCATAAGAACAGACTTAGCTCTATAATTTGATTATATAACCTTGGTTTGATTTATAAACAAACCAAAAGGACAGAATGTGTTAACAAGATTTTAACATGTTTTCTTCTCTGTCCTCATCAAGTAAGAAATATTTGCATATGAAAAGGCAAACATTTTAGTTAGTTAGAAATAAATAAGGTAGCTCACAGAAAACACTTAACTCAAGTCCTCATTAACTCTAAAATACTAAATTTTGTAATTCTAGATTCTGTCTCAGCAACATTTGATTTTGTGATATAGAAACTTTTAATATTATTACAGTAAAGTCTGTTTCAAATAGTGATAACTTATCAACAACTTGCTTATATTCAGGCTTTCCCCCTTCTTCTTAAGTACTCTGTTTATTTAATATTTGAAATCCTATCCGGCAGACATTATTATATTATTATCAAATCAAAATTGGAATCACAAAGAGGTGCATTGATTCATCTAATTTCACACTTCAGACAAATATGGGAACAAGAGATTTTTCTCTACTTCCCACATCTTAACTAATAAATCCTGATTACGCTCTACATTGAGAGATTATGTCTCTCTGTTCTCTCCCTCTCTCCCTCTCTCCCTCTCCCCCTCTATCCCTCTCTCTTTGGGAAGACAGGCCCATGCACATACTCATGCATGTGTGCTTTTGCTTTCAATAAAGATTCGCCAAAACTTTCATTTTCCTGACTTTCTATCTTTAAATCATCAGGAAAAAATGTCTATTCTGGCAATCCTAAAGGACCTCACCATAAAGGCATCATTCTCCTCTCAGTTAAGCAAACTGTTTAGTTTATTTAAAAAAAAAAAAGATTAACCACTGTCATTCGTTATCTGGCAGTCAACCTGCTGTAGGATGTGCAAGGGCGCAGTAATGTAACAAGAGACTTGAGGGTCAGCCCCATCACTCAGCACAGCAAGATACCTATAGAACAAAAAAAAGTGAGCTTCATTTTCCAACTGTTGTATCCATGCATCGTACAGCCAAACACAGAAAGACATAGAGTGTGAGGAACATTGCTTTGATATGAACCTTACTTCTCCCATTGATTAAATCTTCAATCAAAAAGATGCTCAATCTCAATATGCCACAATTTCCTGCATTATAGGTGAAAATAATATCTACATCACAGGGAAGATTTGAGTTGAACATTCATTTCTACCATAGATACAAACAACTATGCCTCTACATTGTAGGGAAGTTACCTATACTGTACTAGTTATGGTAGCTAAATACATGAACTATAATTGTTCTTGACTAATTGTTTTATCAAAGTGATTGATTTATTCCTCACTTTTATTCAACATATTATAAAATTCAGTGATTAACCATGTTTTTTAAATAAACTAGTTTGTTTAACTGTGAAAGGAGTGATGTGTTTAATGATAAGGTAGATCCTTTAGGATTGCCAGATGGATTCTTTTTTCTGATAATTTAAACATGAAAAGTCAGGGAAAGGAAAGGTTGAGCTAATCTTTATTGAAAACAAAATCACACATGCATGTGCATGTGTTTCTCTCCCCATAAAGACAGGGAGTGGGAGGAGAAAGAGGGAGAGAACAAAGAGACAGAATTTCAGGATAGTGGGTAATTAGACTATATGTATTAGGGGTAGAGAGGATTCCTTTTCTTCCTCAGATATGGCTAGTTTGGGTTAGTGTGCGACACCACATCATCCTACAAGAAAAGCTAATTCATCCTTTCATAGGAGGTCAATTCCCACCTTCCACCTGTCCTAGGAAATTTGAAAACTCTGAACACTTCCTTCCAGAGAGAAAAAGGTCCCCATGTCCTTGAATTGGAGAGGAAGAAGAATGAGGAAGTTGCCTGTTTTAAATGTTTGCATATAAAGTACATTAATCTACCCAAAGCCTCTTTTTTTTTTCTTTTTTTGTTTTTTATTAACTTGAATATTTCTTATATACATTTCGAGTGTTATTCCCTTTCCCGGTTTCCGGGCAAACATCCCCTTCCCCCCTCCCCTTCCTTATGGGTGTTCCCCTCCCCACCCTCCCCCCATTGCCGCCCTCCCCCCCCAACAGTTACCCAAAGCCTCTTATTTGTCTGCCTGTCTGCCTACCTGCCAGGGATCTGTATGACTCCTATTCCCTCAAGAAGAAGTGATAAATATGGGATACAGAAATTGTCCAGGTACATTAGATCATGTAGTGATGTTTACTGAAGTGTGTGTGTGTGTGTGTGTGTGTGTGTGTGTGTGTGTGTGTGTGTGTGTATACACATGAGTGTACATGCACATGCACAGGCACACAAATGCACATACACATGCATATGTATTATTCTTCTTAAATAGGAAAAGATTATTTCTAATCCTGAGATCCTCAGCTGAGGAATTTAACTATTTTATACCTCTTCAATATTATCTTTACAAAGATTTTTAGAGACTTATAAATTTAAATTCAAATTTGAAACAAGGCATTTCCAGTGTGTTCATAAATATCATAACCACTTAGACTAGTCAATATTCTAATGCTTTGGGTGGGTCAGATTTTATGCTACATAGTTTTGCTAAATTTTAATATCTTTTATGTCAAGTGCTACTATCTTTACTATTTTACACATAGGGAAATTGAGGCTGAGATTTTACCTTGCTACAAATCGTATAGATATTCAGTTTTTGAACTAGTAGTTGACTCTATGCATCTTTAGTGTGGAAGTGAAAGTTCTCAAGTATTGTCATTACTTTCTCAAATCTTCTCTAAAAAATGTTCAATCCATCTATTATAACTTGAAACTGATATTTAATCTATGATCATCGGAAGTTTGAATGAAATAAAATTGTTAAACATCTTTAATAATAATGTACCCAAATCAACTGTACATTCAGTAATGATTTGATCCCTATGTTAAAACCATCAAATTGGAGTTCCCCTTTGATGTTGTTCAATTCACATCAGAGAAGTAATTTTAGCAAAGACACTGTTGACAATCAATAAGGGGACTCTATGTATAACATAGGACCATCTTCTCATTTATATGTTAATAAAGTTTTAGCTCCTTTTCATTTATTGTTGAATAAAATTTTAAATATAACTTCATAAAGAATGTAGTAAAATGCTTAATTCATAAATATATGTATACAATCCTAAACCTAAAAAAGTTATCTAGCATGCTGACCTGCTTAACTTTTTGTTTATAGAGATGAGAATTCAGAGAAAGATAAAAAAATTCATCAAGTGATTCAGTAAACTAGATTCATATAACTTCAAGAATGCTCTCTTCTCTTTCCTAGAAAACATCTCAATACACCCACTACTACAAGGCATGGTTCCCAAATGACAAATAAATTGGATAGGAGATTTGTAAATAGGTCTGTTCTCCACAGTACTAATCAAATATGACTTGTCTTGTTGTGAAGTAGATCACTTTAGTTTAGCTTTTTCCCAATTTGTGTACATACTAGTACAGCAACTCCAAAAGATGAGGCTTTTGGAAAATTATTGTTGAGGAGCCACAACAGTTTCTAAGCAAGGCTTTGTTTATTGCATTTACTTTTACGTGGTCTGATAGCTTCCTAAGCCCAGGGACCTGCAATGGAGAGTCATCTCTGTAAATATGCAAGCCAAGCAGAACTGGTTCAATGCCTCAAAGAGGAAGTCACTAACCAGAGAACACCTAAAGGAGGTGTTAGAGGGAGTGGTGCTAGATCACTAGATGGTGTTTTGAGTCATTTGTGAAAGGGAGGCTATGAAGTGTCAGTGTTTTTCTTCAAAAAATCACTGTGGTTTTGGAAATCACATCTTGACTACTTTAGAAGTTGCATTAAGTTCTCTTTGCTGTGGGTATATTGCACCCTTTTTTCATTTTTATAAAATCCCATGATCAATTTAAGCAAAGAACTTCCAAAAGTACTTGGTAAAGAACAAATACTTGGACTTGGTGATGTTTTTCCAGGAACAATGTTGTGTGTCTCCCCATCCTATTATGCAGAGATGGATACAGGTAAAGAACAGTATTGAGAAGGGGTAGGAGAGTGAAAGTCACTGGTTATGACATCAAATAGTACATTAACATTTAGCTGAGTGTCATCACTTGCAGAAGAACCCAATCCCAGGCTGTTCAGTTACTATCTCATTTGCCACCAAATACCCCAAAGAAGGAGATAGTATTCTTCTAAGTAAGTGACTACTACCAAAAAAAAAAAAAAAACCCACAGAGATAAAAAGAAAGCAAAAAGAGAACATGAAGCAAGTTACCCACTGTCAAAAAATTCGTTAATAATAAGACCACAAATAAAAATGAATTTTCCTGTTTTTCAAATATTTCTGACTGAGTCACATTGCTAAGGAAACTGTTGTATCTATCTAAAAACATATTGTTTGATATACCAATCTAGACAAATCAAAAATTATTTTTCTCCCATTTTTATTTCATGGAGTTTTAGAGAAGCTGAAGAAAACAAATAACAAAACAAAATAAAAAATCCTGGCAATTTTATAAGATTTAACTGGTGAGAACAAAATCATTTATCTTTAAGAACCCTTAAAAGTCCACCATATGTCTCCTGGAGTTCAGAAGACAAAGTTTAAAGATTGATGAGAATTATCTTTTTATATATATGTATATATATATATATATATGATATAACAAGTATATATAGTATTTATATAATCAGATTAGCTAATTGTTTTTTTAATATTTTAACATTCCAAAATCACTTTTTCATCACAAATTTAATTTTATTATATATAAGTGTTTATGTTCTGAACAAGTTTTGTAAATACTTTCATAACTAATTGCTTTTCCTTTAAAGCACTACTTAATATCCATGTTTCCTAGAATTATGAAAAATACAATGATATTAGCAATAGCAACCTCATACATTTCTGTGGGGATATTTAACCCAAATCACTGGTTTGCAGTAACTTTTGGAGATATTATATTAAAATATAAAACTTGATGGTATATTCCCTCATAAAACATGTTGAGATTTTACTCCATATTTGATTCTTTTAAGTGCCTTTGCAGAAACTGATTAGATTATAAATAACACTGTTCTCATGAATGGGACTAGTATTATTAATAAAAGCCTTGAAGCTGGTTTGACCCTTATACCATTTGAGAATGCACGAAAGGGGGTGCCATCTATATATCAGTAAGCTCTCAGTAGCCACTGACTCTCCTGTGCCTTTCTTTCCTCTGTCTCCAGAACTGTGAGAAATCAACTTCATTCATTCAAAACAATCCACTTTATCACCATAGCAGCAGGATTAAGATGTTTAGAGACAGGTTGGAGGTAACTTAACTCAGTGGTTAAGAGCACTGACTACAACAGATCTTCCTGGTTGCTATCCATGCGGAGAGCTAGTAGGCAGCACCCCACGAGCCTACTAGCCTCGGGACCACAGGTAAGACAAACCTTCCTGCTCCAAGCGACCTGCCTGGTGAACTCAACACACAGGCCCCACAGGAACAGCTGAAGACCTGTAGATAGAAAAACTACAGGCCCGAAAAGCAGAACACTCTGTTCCCATAACTGGCTGAAAGAAAAACAGGAAAAACAGGTCTACAGCACCCTGACACACAGGCTTATAGGACAGTCTAGCCACTGTCAGAAATAGAAGAACAAAGTAACACTAGAGATAATCTGATGGCCAGAGGCAAGCGCAGGAATCCAAGCAGCAGAAACCAAGACTACATGGCATAATCGGAGCCCAATTCTCCCACCAAAGCAAACATGGAATATCCAAACACACCAGAAAAGCAAGATCTAGTTTCAAAATCATATTTCATCATGATGCTGGAGGACTTGAAGAAAGACATGAAGAACTCCCTTAGAGAAACACAGGAAAACATTAATAAACAAGTAGAAGCCTACAGAGAGGAATCGCAAAAATGTCTGAAAGAATTCCAGGAAAACATAAATAAAGAAGTAGAAGCCCATAGAGAGGAGACACAAAAATCCCTGAAAGAATTCTAGGAAAACACAATCAAACAGTTGAAGGAATTAAAAAATGGAAATAGAAGCAATCAAGTAAGAACACATGGAAACAACCCTGTATATAGAAAACCAAAAGAAGAGACAAGGAGCTGTAGATACGAGTTTCACCAACAGGATACAAAAGATGGAAGAGAGAATCTCAGGAGCAGAAGATTCCATAGAAATCAATGACTCAACTGTCAAAGATAATGTAAAGCGGAAAAAGCTACTGGTCCAAAACATACAGGAAATCCAGGACTCAATGAGAAGATCAAACCTAAGGATAATAGGTATAGAAGAGAGTGAAGACTCCCAGCTCAAAGGACCAGTAAATATCTTCAACAAAATCATAGAAGAAAACTTCCCTAACCTAAAAAAAGAGATACCCATAAACATACAAGAAGCCTACAGAACTCCAAATAGATTGGACAGAAAAGAAACACCTCCCGTCACATAATAGTCAAAACACCAAACGTAAAAATAAAGAAAGAATATTAAAAGCAGTAAGGGAAAAAGGTCAAGTAACATATAAAGGCAGACCTATCAGAATAACACCAGACTTCTCGCCAGAGACTATGAAAGCCAGAAGATCCTGGACAGATGTCATACAGACCCTAAGAGAACACAAATGCCAGCCCAGGTTACTGTATTCTGTAAAACTCTCAATTAATATAGATGGAGAAACAAAGATATTCCATGACAAAACCAAATTTACACAATATCTTTCTACGAATCCAGCACTACAAAGGATAATAAATGGTAAAGCCCAACATAAGGAGGCAAGCTATACCCTAGAAGAGGCAAGAAACTAATCATCTTGGCAACAAAACAAAGAGAAGAAAAGCACACAAACATAACCTCATATCCAAATATGAATATAACAAGAAGCAATAATCACTATTCCTTAATATCTCTCAACATCAATGGTCTCAACTCCCCAATAAAAAGACATAGATTAACAAACTGGATACACAACGAGGACCCTGCATTCTGCTGCCTACAGGAAACACACCTCAGAGACAAAGACAGACACTACCTCAGAGTGAAAGGCTGCAAAACAAATTTCCAAGCAAATGGTCAGAAGAAGCAAGCTGGAGAAGCCATTCTAATATCAAATAAAATCAATTTCAACTAAAAGTCATCAAAAAAGATAAGGAAGGACACTTTATTCATCAAAGGAAAAAATCACCAGGATGAACTCTCAATCCTAAATATCTATGCCCCAAATACAAAGGAACCTACATACATAAAAAGAAACCTTTTCTAAAGCTCAAAACACATAGCACCTCACACAGTAATAGTAGGAGATTTCAACACCCCACTCTCATCAATGGACAGATCATGGAAAAACAAATTAAACAGAGACGTAGACAGATTAAGAGAAGTCATGAGCCAAATGGACTTAACAGATATTAATAGAACATTCTATCCTAAAGCAAAAGGATATACCTTCTTCTCAGCTCCTCATGGTACTTTCTCCAAAATTGACCATAGAGTTGGTCAAAAAACGGGCCTCGACAGGTACAGAAAGATAGAAATAATCCCATGCGTGCTATCAGACCACCACGGCCTAAAGCTGGTCTTCAATAACAATAAGGGAAGAAGGCCCACATATATGTGGAAATTGAACAATGCTCTACTCAATGATAACCTGGTCAAGGAAGGAATAAAGAGAGAAATTAAAGACTTTTTAGAATTTAATGAAAATGAAGGTACAACATACCCAAACTTATGGGACACAATGAAAGCTGTGCTAAGAGGAAAACTCATAGATCTGATTGCCTGCAGAAAGAAACAGGAGAAAGCATTTGTCTGCAGCTTGACAGCACACCTAAAAGCTCTAGGACAGAAAGAAGCAAATACACCCAGGAGAGTAGAAGGCAGGAAATGATCAA